>NC_092204.1:48958976-49258976 GCF_043381705.1 Parasteatoda tepidariorum | reverse complement strand
ATAGCTAAGGAAATCACTTTGTTATTAATGGTATTAATACTTCAATTCACGCAATTAAGATAGATTTTCTGCATCATAACGATTTTTAAAACTAGTCACCGTCTTATTAGGTTGCCATTTTTCTACGTTATATTTGAATATGTATGAGTGATTAACAAATTGCATATTTATGATCTACTAGAAGACGATATGTACTACCTCAACGTGTATTTTGAGAGTTCTTGGATCAAATATTTAAATGATTGTTATGTCAATTAAATCTAAGAACACTATTAACGAAATTATATCTCTAGAATCCTTTACGTTCTTCAATAAACAACCCGCTTTTAATATTTTAGGTATTTAACTAGCTATAACACACTAACTTTGAGTGACAAATAAGTGACAAAAAGCATGCTAAAAATGATAATAAATTTTAATTGAATAACTGTTAAACGAGAATTTCTGTTGAAGGAATTCCAGGTGCTCGAAGTTTCGACACTAGTTAGAAAACACTAGAAGTGCACTAGTTATCTTGTATCCATGTCCAAAACTAATCATTTTTTGTTTTTACAGCTATATGCACTATTTTTTCTATAACTAACAAATTACGAATGAAACTACAAATCAGCTTAACACCTTAAAGAGATTTCTATTGATTTCATGAAAGCTAAATATTATAGAACATTAAATAACAGATTTACACAGAAGAAAGGAAGACTGCAATAAATTTACAACTTAAAAAATATTTCAAATGAAAAGTGAAACCTGCAACCCAATTATCTGTTGCTATACGAAAACTACAAGAATCTCCCACGTACTCGAATTCAAATTGCATACTGCCCTAAAAACTTTCTCTTCTGTTCGATAATTCTAAAATATTGGCTATTATTTTCTGCAAGAAAGATTTCTTCGAAAACAACTTCAGTTTGATGAGGTTATAAAATATCTCAGTCTCTCTTGGGATTCAAAATAGATTTAGTGACTGGATTTATTGCTAAGTTGCGTGTATCATACCTGAAAAACAAGTCCTTCATTTGTGTTGACGTTTCAATCTCAATTTCTGTTCTCTAAAAAAAAAGATAATGCTTAATAGATATGTTAAAAAGACAGAACTCTCTGTCTATTTTGAACTTAAATAATTTATTTATTTATGAATTCATTTCATCACTCGTATAGTGATTTGTTAACAAAAATGGCAATAATCCTACAACAAAATATGGTAATAATCCTGCAAAATGGCAATAATCCTGCAATAAAAATATCGTTGTCTCTCTTGGGATTCAAAATAGATTTAGTGACTGGATTTATTACTAAGTTGCATGTATCATACCTGAAAAACAACTCTTTCATTTGTGTTGACGTTTCAATATTAATTTCTGTTTTCTAAAAAAAATAATGCTTAATAGATGTGTTAAGAAGACAGCACTCTCTATCTATTTTGAACTCAAATAATTCATTTATGTATGAATTCATTTCATCACTCGTATAGTGATTTGTTAACATAAACGGCAATAATCCTGCAACAAAATATGGTAATAATCCTGCAAAATGGCAATAATCCTGCAATAAAAATATCGTAGTCTCTCTTGGGATTCAAAATAGATTTAGTGACTGGATTTAGTACTGATTTACATGTATCATACCTGAGAAACATTTCTTTCATTTGAGTTGCCATTTAAATCCGAATTTCCATTTTCCAAAAACAGCCAATGCTAAATAGATATGTTATAATATCTATCAGTAATCAGCAAATAATATCTATTATGAACTCAAATAATTCATTTATTTATGTACTCATTTCATCTCACGGATAATCATTTGTTCAAAAAATGACTATTATCCTTTATTGTTTTTTTTTTATATTTCAAAATAATTTAAAATATTCATTCCCATTTTAAAATTGTTTTTGTCAAAAATTGTTCGTCTAAACAATATATACCCTTTTTTAACATTGTGTGAAATATTGAAACAAACGTAGCTAGCTGACGGGCTTTCTGATTGAAACTAACGCGCATATTTTATCAACAAAAATATAGATCAGAGTATTTTCAACAGCAGCAAGAGTGCATTTATGATTAGGGATGTATCAGAATCGTAATCACCTACTTGTTGCCAAAAGCTGTTAATTCAACAATCTATAACCAGGATTCGCTTATCTGCTTGCGCTTATCTTTTAAACCATTCCAACTACAATAGTACTTAAACTATGATTCATTTATGATTATGGGTATTTTATGTCAGCGTTGCAGATAAGAGTGGTTCATCCACCAGTCCATAACCAATAATTGAAACTGAGTCATGTGAATGTCTTATGTTTTAAGCCATTTCCACAGCACTGTGGGACAATTAATAATTCCTTTTCTTAAAGATATTTTATGCCAGAATTGTAGTCAATCTATGGCCAATTGTGGTTCATCCACTAATCCATAACCAGGTTTTCGAACTGAATCATGTGAATCAAACCAATGCTTTATTGTTTAAGCCATTTTAATAGCAATATAGGACTTTAACTCATTTTATTAAGGAAATTTTATGCTATCATTGTAATCAGTTTGCAAATTGTAATCAGTTTGTGGCTCAGAACGATCGATCCATTAATCCATGAGAAGGATTTGAAACTAAATTATATCCTTAGAATCAGCGCTTTAGCTTTTAAACCATTTTATTGGCAATAGTACTTTAACCATGGTATATTTATGGTTTGGTGTATTTTATGTCAGTATTGTAGTCAGTCGAAGGCCAAAAGCGGTTCCTCCGCCATTACAGAAACTGGATTTAGAATTGAGTCATGAGAATATAACAACTGATTTATGTTTTAAGCAATTTCAATAGCCATAAAGAACTTAAACAATAATTCATTTTATTAGGAATATTTTATGTCAGCATTGTCATCAGTCCATGACCAAAAGTGGTTCACCAACCAGTCCATACCATAACCAGGATTTCGAACTAAGTCATAGGAATAGAAGCAGTTATTTATGTTTTAAGCCATTTCATCAGCAATATAAGTCTTTAAACATAATTTAATTTCACTAGGGATATTTTATATAAAAACTGCACCATCTTTTACACCATTATAATAGCAATAGTACAGGGTTGCGAACCCCTCTAAAATTCATTCTACTAATTGAGTTTTGATGAAACTTAGTATATACGTTATATGAACACTGAGAAAATGATTTCTGAAATAAGAAGTAGTTTAATTTTGGGAACCAGGAGGAATTATGCTATTTTTTTCAGTGCAGAAATCTTTTTCTCATAGTCCATTAGACATATATATATCAAGTTTCATCAAACTCCGATAGGCGAAACGGATTCTAAGGGTCTCTGAATAGGCTCACTGTACCTTGTAACCACCCTGTACTTCTGAAGTTCTTTTCGCATCCCTATTTTTTTTTAAAATTAACTATTGCAAAGTAGTATTTGTCATTTAAATTTTATTTTCGATACATCTTTAAATATATAAGTTTATCGATCCGAAAAATATATTCTAATTGCATTTAATTTGTTTTAATTAGCTTATAAATAAATAAAAAAACTTTATATCGCCTAATTGTACATAAAAAACAACTATTCTTTTAAAACAATAAAATATCCTCTTCACAAAAAAACCAACTTCTGTAATCGATTACATGATTAGCCTTCTTCAATTTTCGTAAATAATTAGCAGCCACTACCTACCAGCATCGATTTGCTAAGAGCGACATAGTCTAGAAAATCCACATTCTTCTTCCTCTACCTCTTCTCAATGCTTGGAGAAATGTAATTTTATTGCTAGGATATTATATTCTCTTCAAGCAAAGAACTAAGACACCATCTGGCATTAGCGAAAAATGTGTCAGCATGTTTGAAAATTTAACAACAATCCAGATGTTTGTAGAAATTAAAGTTTTCTTCGAATTTAAGAGAGTTCTTTTACATAAATTGTTGACTCAGATGTGAGTTTGCGATTGATTCGATGTTTCTTGTAAAAGTATTCGACAGTCGTCCGGGAAAAGTTTTTAGAAATAATTTGATTTGTTTATTGATTTTTTGACTTTTCGTGCTGTTGAAATGCATTTTTATTTTTATTTTGTTGCCTTTTGTTGATGAAGAAATGCTTTTGATTATTTCTGAAAAGTACTTTTCGCTAAAAGTAAAAAAAGGTACAGTCACTTAGCTAAAATGTTGTGTTAGAGGTTTTAAAACTTTTTAAGCTAACGATAAAGTGAATAGTCACACAAAAGATTTTACAATATATAATGAGTTATATTTGGCATAGTTGAATTTATAACATTTAGTTTGAATATTGATTTATTTAAACCATCAAAAACGAATAGTTTAAAGCTTTTAGCAAATGAATTGTGGTAATGAAAGCTTTTAAAACTGAAATCAAATTAGTGGACTATAAAAGTACAATAAAAAAGTTTCACATTAAAATAATAGATCAGTAGATGCAGAATAATTCGCTTCTTTAATTAATACTTTAACTGTTTATTCCAAACATAATTGGAGATCCAAATTAATTGTACCAAAAATAATTCTTAACGGTATTGGGTATCAAATTAAGTATATTTCATTAAAAGTACTAATAAATATTACTTATACGATATTAATATAATATATGTAATTAATATTATTATTTGTAATTAACATTAGTAAATTGTATGCAAATAATAAAAAGTATCAATAAATTTACTAAAATTTAAGTAAGACATCTTGTCTGATTAAAGCAAGAAGTTGATGTTTAAAACAATTAAATCTTCTTTAAATACTTTTCTTAACTCAGAAATTTGAACATTAACTTCAATTTTGCCAAACTTTCATTTGACCCACGCACCTGCAATTATTTTAACTCTTCAATTTTCAAAATGATTAATTAAATTATCCTTTCAAATTTTCTCTTTAAATAAATGAAAGAAACAACAAAACGAGGGATTAATTTCTTTGAAACTTAAGACGTTTCCGTTTTTTTTTTAAATTTGATTTTACAAAATAAAACAAGAACTCTTTCATTAAAAGCTTTTTCAAATTTGATAAATCACTTTGTTGAATCGACGATATATGCTTTGACAAGTAAAATATGCTTTTTCTTTTTTTTTCGTATACAATGCATTAAATCAGCAACTAATGGTATCAATTCTACATAGAAACTTTTTTTAAAAACAATTATTTTAAAGAGAAAAATTAGAAAGGAAGCTGCTTGAGATAATCACTGAGAACATGAAACATAGCTGTTTAAGGCGCAATCGGGTGAAATAGAATATAAATATTACATCTTTTAATCGGTTTCTGTAAAGAAATGAGGAAAAAAAGAACAGGAAGATAAATGGTGAAACTGTTTCAAAAACAATAGAAGTAAAATTTCTTTTTTGAATAGAATACTTATGAAAGTGTGCTAAAAGATTACTAAATCATCTGTTTAATTCAGAGTTATTAAAAATTTTGTAAAACTGTAATAATCATGTTTTTTGAAATATTTTTGGAGTTATTTTAAACTTATTGTTTGCTGTAAATATTAATGAAATTCAATGCCATCCTCAGATATGTTTTTAAGTATTACAGTTAAGTATGTACATCGTTAACTTAAAGTTAAATATCACAGTTAATTAAGTAAAATAAGTTTGTAGTAATAAGGTAGTAAGCTTTTATATAAGGTAGTAAGCTTTTATATAAGGTAGTTAGCTTTGATATAAGGTAGTAAGCTTTTATATAAGGTAGTTAGCTTTGATATAAGGTAGTAAGCTTTTGTATTTTGCATTACCGACTTTAAGAGCTTTCGAAGTTCGTTATGTCATTCATTTTTTGTTTTCATGTGCTTGATGCTTACGTACCAAAACTCTTCGAAGAGTTTTGGAAAACTAACAGTTTTAATTGACTTCGTGTTTATTGTTTTAAAAATTTTAGAGTATTTCTTTCTTTCTTAAACTTGTAGACATCATTATCAGAAGGCAGACATCACCAGATATCATTTTTACACCATTAGAAGAGAGGTAGTGGGAAAACACTAATTCATGTTTAATGAAATGTTGTCATGCTCTCCTAGATTAACGATGTTAGTCTAATAGTTAGTCTAAAAACAATGTTATTCTATCAACGATGTTCGTCTAATAACAATGTCCATCCAATAATAATGTTATTGGAAAAGAGGCAACAGTATAAAAGTGACTGCTGTCTGATATGTGACTGATATCATTAAATCTATTAAATTAAGTAGAATGAGATGGGCCGGGCATGTAGTGAGAATGAGCCCAGAACGAACAGCATTGAGAGTCTCTAATGCAGCCCCCCCCCCAATAAAAGGCCAAGAGGAAGGCCCAAAAAGAGATGGAAGGACTGTGTGGATGAGGATTTTGCCATCCTAAAAGTAAAGAACTGGAAAACAATTTCTGGGAGAAGGGCAGAATGGGAAAAGCTTCTGAGGAAGGCCCTGGCTCACAAAGGGCTGTCGTGCCAATGCTTATGATGATCTAAATTACTATACATTCGAAGAAGTATTAGCAAACCAACTATCTTGTTGATCAAATTTTAGATAAAGAAATACAATTTTCTTTTTTTTATACGCTGTAAAACATTTTTGTGAATAGTTGCTATTATTTTTTGATGTTTAGGTAAACTAGAATTTTTTACAATGCATGTAGTCACATTTTTATTTTTTTCCCTGTTACAGTTTTATTTATTTATCAATTCGTATGGTTATTTGCAGACAATAAGTATTTTCATGTGCATTAGAATCAATTTTATGGCTTTATTGCAAAAACATTCATGGTTTTATAAGCAAGCATAATTTTATTAATTTTGTGTCTGGTTTCCTAACTTAAAATACCGTCTCCACTAATTAATTAGCATATTTGAGGTTCGTCCCAAACTGTTGAGATTGAGTCATAGAACGTGAAGATTCGATCATAATATTAAAAGTTAGGGTGGTCCGTCTCGCACCATCTAAAGAGAACAACGGCAATCTAAAAGGGAATGTTGTGTAAATTATAGTACAATAGCAATAATTGTGGAGAGATATCAATCGTGTTTGGATCATAAAAGATATTTTTTATTGACTATTGATTTTCTCTTGTAAGGCGATACTAGTATAAAAGCGATGTCATTAGTGTAATAGCAATGCTTTTCTAAAAAAGATGATAGTCTTAATGTCAATGCTGTGATAAAATATCACAATCAACGATGGCCAAAATAGCAATTTATTCAGATTCACTATGAATGCTATAAATTACGCTAAACAATGCTATTTAAATTGACACTTAAGTGAAAATGTAATTAAATAATTAAATTACTCACATATTAAATTGCCACAAATATGTGATACTTCAATTTTATTTTATTTTTCGAAACATGCTTTTAAATTAAAAGTTTGGATTTCGATTGTTTAAAACAGTTAAGAATAATTGTCTGAGTCAAAAAATAATAATAATAATCACTAGTTATTTGAATAGCATACAAATCAACGAAAACCGGCATGTTATAAAAAAACTGCACTACTTTGTAAATGACAGTTTTTGTTTGCGGAAAATAAATTTTACATTTTTATTAAAAAAAATATCTTGGAAAAAGTTAATGTTATTTGGTTTTTTGTATAATAAGTCAAATGCACGGCAGTAGAAATTTTGAACTGCTTATATAAATGACTCTAAGAAGATTCCCAGAAAATATTTTTTTAACTTGAAATATTTTAAGATTTCCTTCGATTTTTTTCTACAATTTATTAATTAAAAGTAGCTATTCATTTCTTACGCTAGTTTGGTTTGCTAGTTTGGTTTGTCACAGAAATTGCCAAGTAGATATGAATTTATTTGACATGAATGTGCCAAGTTCACTATTGCACATACTAAAATGACTAAATCGCACCATCGCATACACTAAAATGACATCGTAATACCAAATTGGCTAAAACTTTCCTTCAAGAAAAGGAATTTTAATGACAAATATTTTCATAAGCATGACAAAATGGACGAAACAAAGCTTACACATAATAATATATTTATAAGCTAACACTCGATATGATTGATGGGCCTTAATGTGACATGTATAAGAAAATCCACTGCTTTGATTCGGGAAAGTATTGTCAAATGATCCCTATTTAAAAAACATTTTACTAATTTGCTTTCTTTTGCTAGACAATTCATGAAAATTTAGTAAACCAAATTTAAAGATCGATTTTCCAGTCAATTAGGTATTTACTACTCGAGAAGAAGAATTCGTGATTGGGCCCTAATGTGATTTAAATTACATGGTTCGGTCTAATCACGTGGTTGTGCCTGACTGGTTAACATTATGGTAATTAGGAATGATTAATTATTATGCTAAATAAATGTTCGGATCAGATTTAATTGGATACTTGTAAGTAACGTCACGAGTGTGTATCGAACCAGATTATTTTTTCTTAATCGTGCAGTAAGCAAATGCCTTACTTAAGATGGCATCGCTTGCAGGCATCCAAATCAAGATTTTTCTCCATAAAATCGAGCAAGCGCAGTTTGAAGAATCTATCTCGCAGACAGCTATAAAAAAAATATATGTACTTAAACGAGGGGTGGTATGAAGCAGGCTCGTCTGGAACTTTCTCCTTGTTAAAGATTCAAAATTCAGTACAATTTTTATAATTTCAATTTTGAGCATTTTCCGCTTTTAAGCTAGAAATTATGATTGCACGTGTTTTTGTGAAGGTAATTCAAACTGCAAAAGTTATTGACACATCTACCCATTCTTATTTTTCTTGACAAACTACGGCCAAATTACACTTTTTTGCTCATTTGTGTTTTTTAAAACTTCTTGACCGCATTGCAACAGTTGAACTCATTTAACTTTATCAAAGAATCAAGTAATATAATTTGAACTCAATAATTATTTTTATTAATTCACATTATTTAAATTAAGAATATATACATCATATATTTTAATACTCAACTAACTACATAACTATTTACTTTTTATCTACATAAATCATATCCCTATCATATCCATAGTTTATTTTTTGCTTCGCACGCGCATTATATTATCTATGTTTCTCCAATAAACCACAATGAAGTATCACTTCAATTTCGCCAGCCATTTCGAATGCAATCGGGGAAAAAACAACTCCCTAATTATTGAAAATAATGAAACTGGAGGACATTTCGAAAACACAGTATAATTACTAGTTTAATACTTAGAACATACTTAATGAACACTCCAGACGAATAGAAATTCATTTTATATTTTTTCTCTTATAATAATGGATTGAATTCTGTATTTATTTTTTTTTTACAATGCTTACATCTTCCCTTCTTTTACAGTTATTTAAGTACTCTATACAATTTCTATAATTTTTCAAAAGATTTTAAATAATTTGGTTTAAATATTAAAAGAAAACTAACAAATCGAAACAAACAAACTTGTGAAGTTAAACAGATTAGCATTCTGAAGACATATTTTGTCAATAATATATCTTGTTATACACAGTATATTTATTACAAGCTATATAATTCATTACATGCTATATAATTTGCTATGGTAATACGTATTTTAAAAAAATTTTCTTAACTTTATATTGATCTTTTTTTTTAATATTTCACTGCGCTTTTGAATGGGTGTTTTTTAATGATTTTAAACTTGTATAATTAGATTTTAAAAAAATTGAATAATTTTAAATGTTTTATTTAATTTAAAAAACATCAAAATTTTAATAAATAATTATAAATTTTTCCTAATACTGATTCCGCAATTTCTTTCAAAACGGAGCAAATTTCTAACAATTATTTACAAGAAATTTTATACTTTTATTTCAAGAATAATTGCTTTTTCAAGAAAATTGCTTTTTATTTTCATTGTTTTCTTTTTTCTTTATTGCTTCAGTAACAAGTGAAATTACTTTGAAACACGTTTTTTTTAATGGCAGCTAACCATAACAAAATAAAAAAAAGACTAATAAAACTGTTCCAGAGTTTTTTCTCAGTCTCAGAATCGGTAGAAGAATTCAAAACATCTGTCATGTTTTCAGTAACTTATATTTATTGATCCACAAAAATTGTCATTTGGTTGTGTTTCTCTTGCTGTCTGCGAGGAGCTTAACTAAGTCTCATTAGAAGTATATAATCAATAAACTAAGTTATATTCAGAACCCTAATAAAAGGAACATATTGTATTTAATACAATATGTTCTTTTACATAGCGTATTAAAAACCTTAATGAATTTTGGTTTATACATGATAACCAAACATATTGCACTTTGGAGGGTGACTAAGTGACAATTGTTTTGGTTATGTGTTGATATATATGAGTGATCAGTATGTGTGTTCAAGAATCAGGACAGTAATCGTCATTTTGAAATCTCAATTCCATCTTTGTAAAAAGTGCTCTTTGTTTTCGAACTTTATCTGTATATTTGATTATTTAAAGCTGTTTTTTATCGCTAGATGATTTTTCACTGCTCTTAAACCTGATCATAAACGTATTAAAGCCATCAGTTCAAAATCTATTTTCCAGTTTTGCTAACTATACGATAAAACTTGCTCTTATTGATGTGATTCAAATTTATTGTCAAATTGATAGCATACCTGATTATTACCTTTCCTTAAATAGAATTTTTCTGTAAATTAATTTTCCAGATATACACTTAAATATATTTTGATATAATATAATTACAGTCAAATATGATTTCAATATGTAAGACTTATTTTAAGACTAAGTAAGGTAAAAGAATTATCAGACTTTCCTTCTTAGTAAGACACTAGAGCCATGGTGACTAAGGTGATAGAGCACTTGCTTCCCAATGAGATAACTCAGGTTCGAATCCCAGTGATGACAGCGTCCGGCTCACTCGGACAACAGTGTTGACATAAAATATCCGTATCTGATCCGAGTATAAATTTACTTCGCAACTTTCAAAAAGAAAACTTGTTCCCGTGAAGTAAAAAACTGTTGTGACTATGGATTTACTTCGTAACTTTTACAAAAAAAACTTGTTTGTGTATGGAAAAAAAACTGTTGAGGTTATAGATTTACTTTGGGTTATAGGTTATTGAGGTTGTAGATTATTACGGCTTTGCACAACCAACCCAGCTGTCACTTTAAAATCGTTAATATTACTGAATTCCTTTTACAGAACGGTGGAAGAAGTTAGAATGCATGGAAAAGCCAAATCCGAAATACTATATGCTAATAATTTATATTGTGTTGTTCAGTATTTTAGCAAACTGTACCCCAGGAGGACCCCCTTAACTGTCCCCAGCACCAGTTGTTGTTAAATCTAAATAAGGAACACCGTTAAGCCACGTTATTTTGTCTGGTACAAGAGAAATCTAATAAAAAGACAGATCCAGCATCCGAACAAAATTTCTAATAATTTATTCAATGCAGATTTTAAAATTTAATTATACATAATAATAATATAATTCATAATAATAAATTGTCAATGCTAATAACATAACTAATAATTCTAATAACAGAATTAATAGTAATAATAGAGCAAATAATAATAATAACTCTGAAGTATAATTGCTCATAACTACTATAAAAAAATTAATGCTTTTATTTCGGATTTTTTATTGTTTTCTTTCTGAAAAACTCTTTAAAAAAACTAGATATTTAAATTTTTTGAAGATAGTTTAAAAAATTTTGTCTCTATATTTGATATTAGGAAGATTTACTATGGGCTAGAATAGTCTTTAAGGCGAAAAATTATGTGTCCCAAAGCCACCTAACTTAATATGGTACTTAATTACGGAAAACATTGTTTGAAAATTTCCTCAGCATTTAGAATAAAGTTTTACTTATATATTCATTGAATATATAGGTAAAACATTAAAGAAATTCATGAAATATTCATTGTGATTTTAACAAAATATTAAAACAAAAGTCTCAAAAGTGCTTCAAAGCAACCCCACTTTATGGTATAGATTTCAAACTTTTATATCATTATTTTTTGAGTATTTACCCATATCTCGAGTACTAGAGTGTCCATTTTTACCTTTCTTTTTTTGAGTACTGGGAAATTATCTATGACTAAGTTTTATTTGCATTCGATACTATTTTGAGCATTTGGAAATCATAATCGAGCATTTTTTAAGCGAGAAATTTATGCTGGAATTGTATCCAGACTGATAAGTTTAGATTTCATTGATCCTCTTAAGGATATTCTAGATATCTAAATTTACACTTGGTTTCATGGTTATACTCCCATTGGGAAAGTTACTCTGTAAGACTAAGCTCGAGCTTATGGACTCTAAGATAATCTCTGATATGACAAACTGACAAAGTCAAAATATTGCAAGTCTTTTCTTGCGTTTAGCACAAAAATGTTGTCAGCTAATAAATCAATGAAGAATTTATTTAAACTAAAATAAACCATTGATTTTAGGATATTCATTAAACTCGTCTGAGGTACATATTTTTTCTGTTATAGTTAAAGAAATATCAACAAATCATAGTTTACTTCTCATTCATTCTAACATTTTTTAGCATTTTAACTTTGTTCATTTGAGTAGCCTGTAATAATCAGGCTTCCATGAACAATTATAGGTTGATAGTTTGTTTTACAATAGTCATGTTCTGAAAAAAGCAATTCAGCACACCCACAAAATTTAGGATAAGGATCTTGAAATCTGTAAACATGTCAAAACTGAGCAGCAGACAATCCTCTTTCATTCTATATTTTAAAAATCTGAAGTATTTTCAAGTCAGTTTTAATATATCTGAAAATAAAGTTTATTTTTAAGTTACATCCGCAAATAAAATGTTGTTTGAAAAAGCATTATTTTGCATAAAGAATTGAAATAAGATAAGTAATTTTGCTATTTCGAATTACAAAAGCAAGTATAAATACCGTGTAAGAAACTAACTGCAACTATAGGCTAACAGATGATATTGCCGGATTGAGAAAACTAACAATGATTTCAAAATTACCATCATTTCCAGAAACACTGAGGAAATTAACAATAATTTTAAAGTAACCATCATTTTCAGAAACACTGAGGAAATTAACAATGATTTCAGAGTATCCATCATTTTCAGAAGCGCTGAAAAAATTAACAATGATTTTAAAATAACTATCATTTTCAGAAACACTGAGAAAATTAGCAATGATTTCAAAATAACCATCAATTTCAGAAACACTGTTACGCAGTCAGTAATTCAAAAACTTGTGGGAATATTTCACTTGAAATTTTCCTGCTGCAAAATTAGACTTCTTTTTTAGTTAGCAGAAGCATTGACAAACTTCATGATTAATTTTAAAACTTAATTTGTATCAAGGTTTTATTTCTTAAGCAAGGCAGAACAAACTGTAGATTTACGTCTCCTTTTTCTCTTTAATTGATTTTTCAAACTGTCGGTCATTTTTGGGACAGCCGGCTTAGGCTACCTCATTTCCTAAAATGAGACTGCTATCTCGTTTCCTTTGAGCCATATTACGAGTCAAATTTGTTCAGTTTAAGGCTCCTATACTATGTCTAATTCAGGGGCTCTAGTTCAGTTAATTCTCATTCATATTAAGAACCTGCATAAAAAGCAATGTTCTCTATATTTCTCCTGAAAAAATAATTTTCGCTCAAAGAACCACCACCGAAAGAAATTTCTCTTTATTGGCTGTTCGAGCTTAAATTTATGTAATTATATGATTTTAAAAATTATATGTAAATTAATCTCAAAGGCTTTATTTTAGTGTCTGTGGTTTCCAACACTTCCAACGTTCCGGCAACTACGAGGTGGACCTTTTCAAAAGCCTCTACTTTGTGGTGGTTACTTTTTCGACTGTCGGATATGGTGACTACAGACCAGATGTTTGGCCATCACAACTTTTTATGGTCGTGATGATTTGTGTCGCTCTCATCGTTCTTCCTACGCAGGTAATTTCATTTCGACTGACTTTTATTTCTTTTTTAATATGAACACATTTTCAATTTATAACAATAATTTTAAACTATTTCTTACTCAAACTTTACTTGTTATATATTATTATTAGTTAATGTTTCTATTATGTGTTACTGTTTTTATTATGTGTTATTGTTTTTAATATGTTAATTTCTGATTTTTCTTGATTCTCTGAAAAAATAAATAAAATAAAAAGTATGTCTTTGAACAATATAAAAGTCAGGAAATTGCTGATACGTCTGGGTCTAGACTAGCAAATTCACAAACTCACCAAAATTTTGATTTGGTATAATTCGAAATAGAGACAATTAAAAAAGTATATTAATTTATTAAACCACACTAATTACATCCAAAAACAACTTGCAATCTTTTCAGCCAGACTCACTCTGTTTTCACTAAAAATTTTAATATCGAAATAAAAATTTTATTACACGCGACGTTCATGATACTGCGTTGAGTGCTTCATTATTTTTCTTTCTTTTATGAGCCCTGCTTTCTTTAAAGTCCTGACAGTAAATGTCCATGAAATTTGAAGTTTGGCATTATTTGACTCAGATTAAAAGGATTAAATGAAAATATTATTTTCCTTTTGGGAAAAGAAACATTCAGATAAATTTCCGTTTTAGAATTAAAGTTATTTCATGAATAATTCGTTTTAACTCTGACGTAGGATTTAATTTTATTGTTATAGCAATAAAGTTAAGTTCACTTCGAAAATAAGGAACTTCAACATGAAATGTTGTCTCATCTTGAAACTCTCTTATTAAAAAATAACCATTGTTTAACAATGACTGAATAGAGCTAATTTCTTATTCCATACAAGTAAAATCTCTTTTCATAAAAATATAATAATGCAAAATGTGTTTAAAATATAGATTTCGTTGTATTAGAAAAATTAAATAAAACTCAGTATATTTTAATATTAACTAGCTTAGCAATCCAAATATAAATCAAAGCTGGTTCGTCGGGGCTAAAGCTTGTTGCAATTTTTGAGGTGCTTGTAAACAACCTAATAAGTTATAACAATCTTCTCTAAAGAACTAAAAGAAAGTTTTTTTAATCATGAAAAAGTATTTTTGAATCATGAATCAAATTTTTCCAGCCATGAAAATAAATGAGATGATATCTGAACGATCAAATTAAAAAATTTTTTTTTTCAAATACTTAAAATATTTTTACATAAACCAACTAGCTGTTCATTTTTATTTTTTTAAGAAGATAGACGAGACCCCATTGTTTACCATTTATAAATCTAAAATAAACCAGATTTTGAGAGTTTGACCGCCATTCATATGTTTTAAGCTCATAAATATTAAAGACACTCCATACGGATTATTCATTGGAATAAGAAGATAATAGGAAATTTACTTTGAGGAGTGTTTTCTCAGCAAAAGATCAAAGGGTACACACAATTCAATTTTAACTGGCGGCTTTGCCCGAGGCTCTCGGGGGAAAAAAGCACATTATGGATGAAATAATCTATACCAACAGTATATGATTTTTTTAATTAGTATTTGTGATATTACTATGTAATAATAAACTTTGTTAACAAAGCACACCGGTACTAGGAATACTTCTTTTTTAGCCATGCTACAAATTTTCGTAATAGTCAAGATTTATCCTAATCGTAATTCTCGAAAATAGTTATCAATGACACTAATATCTTTGTAATTAGCTTTTTTTTATCACTATATTAAAAAAAGAAAATTCTTACCGTGTTAATTTTCATCTCGATATATTTTCACTTAGTAAAACACTTGCATATTTTACTGCCCTTTCCAGTAACTTCCCATTATTAGTTTTATCGAAAACAACGCTAACCAAAAGAAAATTAAATTAAACTTAGTATTATTGAATTCGTGGTAGTCAAGATTTACCACAACTTCAGTTTTCCAGATAAGTTGACATTTAATATGTAACTTCAATTTTGTTTTATTAATTCTGGATAAATTCACATGACTTGAGTTTATACACTCCGTTGGAGCAGATGGTTATGGCATGGCTCACACCACTGATTGGTGAGCTGTAGTAGTGAGTTCGATCCTCGAGGCCGACAAAACAAGTAACGGGTATACGCAACAAGGTGCACATTTAAATCTATCGTGGTTGAAAATCCTCTGGTTGGTTGTTATGTGGTAGTTTGGAGTGCCAGGTACGTATCCACGTCTGGGAGAAAAGAAAAAAAGAAGAAGAAGAAAAAGTTTGGAGTGCCAGCTGAAGAGCAGTCCATGACATTTGACCAGGGTAAAAATTATATGGAACTCCTATCATGGTCGTTAAAAGATTGAATCCTAAATGGAGTTAGGTGCATGGCCATGGTTGGATGATGATGATTTAAGTTTATAAAAGCAAGATTTGATAGTGTTATGGCAAAAGAGTGAAAACGTGTTTTGATACACCTTTTTAAATACTTATTCAATTATATTTACGTCACAAACTTATCTATTTTGATTTTAGTGGTGCTAACCCAACGTAGGAAAAAACAGTTGATGATTGAAATAGTTGAAAGCATACTATAAAATTCCAACTGGAAAAATCATTTTTGATCGAAACGCTTAAAACTAGCAAAGTCACTTATATTTTCGCTTATCTCCCAATGAGGTGAACCGGGTTCAAATCCCAGCGATGGCTGGTTGATATGAATTCCGCATCCGGCTTGCACCGACCACAGTACTGGCATGAAATATTCTCAGTGGTAGAAGGATCATGTGTTAAAGTCCCCTTGTCGTCAGGCTAATCTTGGGTGGTCCTCGTGGTCTTCATCTCCATGTAACCCAAATGCGGGTTAGTTCCATCAGAAGGTCCTCCACGAAGGCAAATTTCTCCCAATACTTGAAACAGGAGTTCCCTTGTCTTCTGGATTGGGTTCAAAATTACAAGGCTACGTAGTTGAACATTAGTAGTCGTAAACCCAAAAATTGGGTCGGCTGTTCAACGACGGTTATAAAGTTCTGTTAAAACTACTTTTCCAAGTCGATTTTAAAATGAGTGAACTATCTTCCATTGTCACTGTCGTTTATCTTTCAAGCCCTTAGCTTTCTTCACAATCATCAAATTAAAATCATTTATTTTGCTAATTTAGTATTCTATAAAAGTTTTTTAAAAAAATTCCCTGAAAAGACAATTTTAAGCCCTACCATTTTGAACTCAGTTAAAAGTTCTGCTTAAGTATTTTGCAAAGGATATTCTGTCTCGGCATTTAAGACGACCGCAGCTGAAATTTTCCTCTTGGGGGTTTTACAAGGAAGGAAAAAGCAATAATTCTTTCTGTAAACTCAGTCGCATTTCATTTCCTGTTCAAAGTGTGAAAGTGAGCTCAAACCTTTGTGAATAACTGATCTTTTCATAGCGAAGACTGCAGGCTGTGGATTTAGGGAAATCTCAAGTTTAAAATTCGATATTTTCTTTCCCTTTTTATAGTGAAAGACTTATTTTTTTATAAAAAAAATCTCTTGACTTTTGAATATTCTTCACTTACTTTTCGAAACATCAGGCAAATGTAACTTCGAATGTTTATATATAAAAGAGAAATAGAAAAAGGATTAAAATATACTTTTTTAAATTCTACAAATGATCTAGCGGTATCAAGGGGGACAAGTTGCCACATTTATTTAAGAGGAATACTTTTTTTTTAATATTTTGAATACTTTTTTGAAGTTTTATAACTGGAAAATAGTTTCGGGAGATATTTTTTTAATATATGAGTTTATATTTTTGAGGAGGGATGTATTTTTAAAAACTTTTGGTGACCTATATTTTTTTAGCTGAATTTATTATATCTTCCACTGTCAACTCACTAGGACAAAATAGAAGAAAAAGATAAGTCTTTTTCAAGCAGGGATTTAGTTGGACAGAAACTGTTTTTTCTTTCTTTTTTTTTAATAAGCTTTTGGGGAATATGTTTTTAAACCTCTTTTGGTAATAAATAATCCTCCAGCCATTTCATTTTCAATTCATACAGCTTTGTGATCTCAAATAAACAAATAATATTTTTAAAAAATTGAAGTCAACAAAGGTCAACAAAGAATAAATTTATATCCAGCTAAATATCTTATATAAGATAAATATTTTTCTCCCGTGTGAAACTATAATTAATTAATTAAATTTAATTAATGAATTAATATTTAAAAAAAACTGTGTGTCATCCACTACATTTTTAAAAAAAATTATTAGAAATTAAATAAAAACTATTTTATTAACGATTGAAAATTTGAACAAGATATATAAATATATATAGGGAGAAAGTGAACTAATAATAGGAATAGAAAGAAAAAAAAGACAAAGCACAATTTTAATCTTTGCTTTTGTTGAACTGGAATATATAGTAAAGCCGTTT
This sequence comes from Parasteatoda tepidariorum, assembly GCF_043381705.1. Classification (NCBI taxonomy): domain Eukaryota; kingdom Metazoa; phylum Arthropoda; class Arachnida; order Araneae; family Theridiidae; genus Parasteatoda; species Parasteatoda tepidariorum. The sequence goes on along the minus strand of NC_092204.1, from coordinate 49,240,819 downwards.
ATAAAAAATTTGCAGATCATCCAAGGCACTCAAGTTTTTTTCCCTTTTAAATCACAGTTTATAATGAAATTGCGTCTTAATTATAAATCCTCTTCTCAAACAACAAATAAGCAATGCCACTTGAGTTCAAGGAAAAAATATTCCTCAAAATATTCAGGACTATTGTTTTCCATTCAAGACCAATTTTCTCAATTGATTATTTGCATTTAAGGAAGAAGAAGATCACGAATATCCACACATGTGACCTATGACGTCAGTGTCAGCTGATTCTTTATAAGCAAAGCGGCGTGTCAAAGTTGAGCTAAGTTTCTCCAAATAAGTTAGAATGTTAATTAAATAGTTAATTTATAAGTTAAACTTTCACCGTGATTGAACCTTAGATTCATTATATATGTTTTTTATTGTAACAGTGATGTATTTTTGATTTGTGTACCTGGCAACTTCGATGCATAATTAGTTTATGTTCTACATGGCTTTGTGCCTGTCTTTGTGATAAGTAAGAAATATATAGTGAAATAATTTAAATATTTGTTAAAGAATACGGATTGTTTCATTTAAATTTTGATACATGAGAGTTGATACTTGAGGGGCTTAGCTAACTTGAAATAGAATGGAAAGAACAATTGCTGACGTAAATAAGTATAACGTTTTAACAACCAATCAGGATCGAAGCTACGTCACTTTCAGGTATCCCATTGGATGCCTACAGGTGACGTCATTGTAAGTATATCGTAGTATTTGTAAGTATATCGTTGCATACAAATACTTACTAACCTAGAAAAATAATTTATGAAATGAAATTTACTTTTGTCACCTTAGCTAAGAATATGTTGTTTAGCATGCAAGTTTTATAATAAAAGTTATATCAAAAATATTTTTTATAACTTTATACCAAAAAAATGTTATTTTTAACTTTTTGTAAAATTTTCAACAGGGTTGCTTCAAATTTCGTTGTAAGTCATTAAAAGAATTAGCAGGATGTGAAGAAATTTGGTACTTTATATTTGTAGAAAACAGTCAGAATCGTCAAACAGTGACACCTCCGCTGTATGGCATTCCAAATTTAAAAAATCTTTTACATCTACATTAATATTTAATATTTTAGAAAACAATTCGAATTCAATTATTTTCAAAACATTTCATTTATTCGCAAGTTTGTGCTTCCTGTATCATTCGAATAGAAATATATTTATTGCTAATACAATACGATAACAATTCATTTATATTTTAGCAATTGTGGTTATGCTCTTTTGTCCTTAAATCTTACAAACTAATTTCTGAAAAGTTTCAGACTTAGAAATTAAAAAGTACAATTACAAAAAATTAGATTAACAATGTCCTTATCAGAGTTTGAGATTTAGATTGACGCCATTAGCCTTCTCGATGTTAATTAAAAAGCATTCCTGAGTGCAAGCTTTTTGTCCAAAAATCTGCCATGAAGTTATTTTCCTTTACAGAATCAAGTTAAACATAAAATCATTATGACTGACAAAATGGGACAAACTGCCTGAATCTAGCTAAAGAAACTTTCTGCTTGCTATTACAGTACAAAATTGAAAAAAATTTGAATTTAATTAACTTTTCTATTTAAAATTATAAAATATTTTCATACCAATATATTCCAAAAGTTTTTAGTTTATTTCGTTTTGGTTTTTTCAGTTTGAACAGCTGGCGTACACATGGATGGAGCGGCAGAAGCTAGGTGCCACTTACAGCATGCACAGAGCTCAAAGTGAGAAACATGTCGTTGTCTGTAGCACAACATTACGTGCAGACACCATCATGGACTTCCTAAACGAGTTTTACGCCCATCCTTTACTACAAGTATGTAATATAATAAGTAACCATGTTAAAAATAACTAACAAGCCCCATTCAGAATTATTGCTATTATTATCCATGTAATTAAAATATATTTAGATACGTTTGTAATCGATATAGATATGCAATGTAAACTATGTAAAACCCAATATTAGCTTCAATTTTCTGTTGCTAACTAGCTACATTCAGAATTATTGCTATTAATATCCATGTAATTAAATATATTTAGATACGTTTGTAATCGATATAGATATGCAATGTAACTGATATAAAAACCAATATTAGCTTCAATTTTCTGTTGCTAACTAGCCTCATTCAGAATTATTGCTATTCTTATCAAAGTAATTAAAATATATTTAAAAACGTTTGTAATCGATACAGATATGCAATGTAAACAATGTAAAACCCAATATTAGCTTCAATTTTCTGTTGCTAACTAGCCTCATTGAAAATTATTGCTATTCTTATCCATGTAATTAAAATATATTTAAAAACGTTTGTAATCGATACAGATATGCAATGTAAACAATGTAAAACCCAATATTAGCTTCAATTTTCTGTTACTAACTAGCCTCATTGAAAATTATTGCTATTCTTATCCATGTAATTAAAATATATTTAGATACGTTTGTAATCGATATAGATATGCAATGTAAACGATGTAAAACCCAATATTAGCTTCAATTTTCTGTTGCTAACTAGCCTCGTTCAGAATTATTGCTATTCTTATCCATGTAATTAAATATATTTAGATACGTTTGTAATCGATATAGATATGCAATGTAACTGATATAAAAACCGATATTAGCTTTAATTTTCTGTTGCTACGTTGTATTGCATATCATGCTAAAAACCATTTTTCTCCACCTGCTAAATTCCCAACGTGTTCGTGATGTATATAAAAAGGGCTCGCGAAAATGAAATTGTAATGGCAAAACTTTCAATGACGAAGGTAAAAAAATATTAAACTACCTATATGTGGGACTATAAAAACAATTATATGTATAACCATGTGTTCGGATAAAGTGTTTTCAAAAACAGCACCCCAAAACAGTTTAAAATTTTAATGAAAATATTTGTTTTCTAAATAATAAAAATTTTTCAAGCTTCTTTTTTACCGAAACTTTAAATAAACACTTTGAATTAATTTCTAAAAACAAATATTTCGTAAAATCAAAGTAAAATAAAAAAATTTAAGTTGACATGCACTCCAATTCAAATTGGAGAATTATCTATAGTGCTACTACTTAATAATTTCTTCCCAAAGTCAAAGCGATAACCGAATTTTACGTAAAATACAGAACATACTCATGACTACCACGAACTAATGCACATAAAAATTTATAAAAAAATAAAGACATTTTTTTAGAGAACAAAACTTGATGAATAATAGTAAATGATATTAGGCAGAAATCGAAGCTGAATTGGTCAAGTCGGTGAAATGATCATGTCAACGAAATGATCATATCGGCGAAGTAATCATATCTACGATGTGATCGTGCCAACAACACGAGCTGTAGGGTGTCGGCGAAGTGATCGTAGTGGTAAAATGAGGTGTCTGCGAATAAGTTGTCGGTTAAATGAGCGTGTCGGTGTAAGCTGTCGGTGGAGTTACCGTGTCGTTGAAGTGATGTCGGCGATATAAGTTATCGATATAGTTATCGCGTCGGCGATATTATTTGTTGGTGACGTGATATGTCGTTGAAGTGATTGCCGATGATTTGAACACGGTCCAAAATAATTTTAAACAATCACAAACACAATAGTTTAGGACAATTTAAAACAATAATTTACAAAATAAGTGAAAATAATTTTAAACAACCACAAAACAAATTGTAATCAGGATTAAATATCATATGAAAATAGTTGAAAAATTAAATGAAAAATGTATGGAGTCAATATTTTTAAGAAAACTTATCAAAACATTTTTATACCCATCGGGTAGTTCTTGAATCTTATTACTGGGTGTAAATTTATTTTTAAGAACTATGCCTACACAAACTGAAAATAACTATCTCAACCTGAAGATTTCCATTCATTATTTCTTACTTAATAATTCATGAACAAGCTCCTGTTCCAAGAAACTGTCTAATTATCAATCGATAGGTAAATCAAGATTCTGAACTACGATCAGATACTGATTTTAGCTAAGTTGCATTAGAGATGATTATCATGAAATCATACAGGTAATCTCTTACCACCTTCAATTAAAAGGGATGCGTAATCTAAAGATTATATGTAATTAAGAAAGCCCTCGCATGCACACATTGTTTTAATCAAAATATAATGTTAATGATATTGATCCAGATTTAGGAAATACATTAGCGAAACTTATCTTCAGAGTGATACTACGATATTTTAATTCCCCACATCTTGAATTTGATTTTCGATTAAATTGAAGACATAATATTAATAAATAAAAGCTATAAAAGGATTAATATACTGGTTGTCCTTAATTATAGTTGATTTTTAAACATTTAAAGTAAGAAAATGGTTAAAGTTATAAGACAGATCAGATAGATCATGTGACAAGTATGGAAAAAGATTTTTACTGTGATGAAGATGCCTTATATCAATAAATGCTGTGATTATCAATATATACTGAGAAATACATACCTGCCAACTTTTAATCCCTTCCATTATCATTTTTCCCAGTGGTATTAAAATGAAATTAAAACTTCAATTTTAAGCAAACAAATACGTTGCATTTGAAAAAACTTAAGTTGACAACCATGATAGTAACGCATATTAATATATGTGCTTAATTTTTGTAAGAATAGTGGTGATCAAAATCATTTAAAAATNNNTGATGCATACTTTGCTACCACTTTAAATATGAAAATAAAATCTTCCGGAAAATCCGGAAGAGTTGGCAGTTATGGAAATATCTAATTTTATTAAACTTTAAATTCACAAAAATCTGACTAATTGGCTCCCGCTTTATTTTCTGAAGGAGTCATAAGCAGTGATATGTATATCAAATCTAACATAACATATAATATTATTTTCGAAACTTGAAAGAAAATGTTTGGAGGAAAGGAGCCATGAAAATTGGCATGTTCTAAGTATGCCAAATGGTGATGTGTTAACTATCCGGGGTTCGGGTTGGCGGATTAATTTTGAAGAGAAAAGAGAATATTAGCCAAAAATGGAGAGCTTAAATTCTAAGGAAGAGAAATTATCGTTCGAAGTACTCAGTTAAATTAGTTAAAAAAAATAAAAGGAAATGTGTAGTCTTATACAATTTAAATGTTGAAACGCGTTACTAATCGATTGAAAATAGGTGAAAATGATTTAAATGAATAAATGCGTCTCAATATTTTTCAATAAGATTATTTTCCCTTCTTGTTATAGTTCTTATTTTTGTTTTTACTTCAAGCAATTTTCAAGAGTTAATCTTTTTCTTTCATACAGTTTTGAAAATCGTTAATTTAATTTACGACATCCAGTAAATGGGAATAAAAGATGGATGTATCAACAAAGCTATAATGTGTCTTATTCTGATAATAAATTAAAAACTTAAAGTTTACCGTTTTAATTTTACTTTATTTTATAACCGCCTTTGAACAGTCGACCCAATTTTGGGTTTACGACTACTAATGCCTCCGTAGCCTTGTAATTTTGAACTCAATCCAGAAGACAAGGAAATTCCTAGATCAGTACCCCCAAAGGTATGATTTGTTACTGGAACATGGGGGACTTTGTGACTCGACAGATTTAACGTGCATCAGTCACCATTTACTACCGGGGAGTCTTCGGCCGACGGGGACGAATCCACGCCCTCTTGGACATGGGCCCAATGCCCTACCAACCAGGCTTAGGATAAGTAGAAATGGGGATCAAACGGGACTTACATAACATATGGGTAAAATAAAGTTAATTTACGCGCTTGATAGATAATAATAAACAGGCTGAAAATTTGCGGTAGTAATCAAGAGAGCTAATATTTGTTGTAACAAAGGGGCAGACTCTGTTCAGATAAAAAGCCTTATTATTGAATAAATTTATTATTTTACTTGTATTCTCTAAATGTATGATGTCATACATTGCATGATGTATGATGTCAATATATAATGCCATTTTCATTTAAAATGTTTCTTTTTATTCTCAACAATATGGTTAAAAACACAGAAAAAACTTTTGTTTGGCAGTCAAAATTTACATAAAATTTTAAGACTTTGGCAATGTTTTCAAATTTCAAAATAAATGGTAAAGGAAACGTTCAGTAACTTTAAGCATTTAAAGATGTCTAATCGCTAGACACGCACACTTCGCAACAAAGATTTAATAACGAGAATTTAAGAAAATCAGTATAAAAAAAAAATTTTAAACTTATTAGTTTAGCATCTATTGCAAGCAAACAATCAATACATGTTTACGAGAGATTTTGCCTTTCGTGTGCAATTTGTAATGATTTTGTAAACTATTGCGCATACTTAAAAAGTGTAGATATTTATTAAATTGAATTTGTTTGAGTGTGATATTTTCAAAGTAAGTATTTAATAAAATATAGCAAAAATTATGGTATATTTTGGGATAAAGAATTGAAAAAAAATTGTATTTAAACTCAAAAACAGAAACATTTAAGAGCTGGCAAGATCTGAGAATTTAAAATAATAGTTTTGCGCTATACTTTCGTGATAAAAAGTAATCAAGTGTTCGTTTTTTTCTATAACTTGATACTCAACCGTATTTAGAAACTTAGCACGAAAATCCACATTAAATATCTTAAAAACTGAAAAATCAAGTAATTGTTTGATACTTTTAAATATTATCACGAGATACACAAATTTAATAAATGCCTCAAGTAGTACAGAGTCGTAGTAAAACGAAATGAATACAGTGAAAATACATCGAGATTACTTCGTTCTGAAAAATTCTTTTTTCTCTCTTTTCCTTTAATGAAAAATAACTAATGTTTATTTAATAAACCCTTTTCTGGTGTTAAAAAAGCAACCAACAGTTACCTATCCTGAAACCGCAGTGAAAAATATAAGTTAATCAAATAAAAAGATCTTTATACTTAATTTTCATTACTATTGAAATTCGTTGATAAAAAAAAATTAACCTGCTCAACCATAGTTAATTTAAAATTGGTAGGTGACCCACTTTCCCGTGATTACATCTTCTTAAAACATACTCGAAAGCTAATCACAGATTCGAATACTTTACCTAATTAAGAAACAGTGCTGGGGAGGGACTCTTAGCAAGGACAAACATCATCAAGTTGTCCTCTGAAACAGAACGGATGCGCCCTTGTTTTCCTTTCAACGCAGAGTAGAAAGCTATTTTATTTAAGTTCACTGCTTGGGGCAATAATTGTCTACAGTGCGTGAACAAACTAATTAAGATTCCACTGCCGAAGTACAATACTTGCAGTCAATTCAAGAACTGTGAACGAGGATTAAAACTATACGTGGCAAACGGACCTTGCTATGTAGACTGCCTTTCTTTTAATAAACCAGACATTATCTGTAATGGTTATGCCAAGAAGAGTGAAACAGCTATTAAGTAAAACCCCTTAATAAAACCACGAGAAAGAAATTATAATAACAAATGTATAATTGTGGAAATTAATGAATTTCAGTTTTAAATAACTTTATATATTAATGCTCCGATAACAGTCTTGAATTTTTAACAAGAATTTGTTACTTCCTATCTCAAAAAAGTGGTCTTGCTTTCGACTTTGGACAATTCTATTCTTTTTCTGCATTAATGTAAATATAATATTCTTCCTCGTTTATGAAGTAAAATTTCTAATATAAGAATTCAGCAAATGGGACATTCATAAACGCAGCTTCCTTACTTGCACTGAAGTTAGCTATCTAGTCGTAAAAGAATCAGTTGATTAGCATCATTGAAATTAGGGTGAACCTATTTCATGGTTCAACTTCTCCTCTTTTTTTGTTACTGGCAAATGCTGTTTTTTTCATAACCTCAAAACACCATCTAGTTGGCAATGTAACATGTTCTAGCCAGTAAATATCTTGTATACGAATCATTTTTTATACAATCGAGATTTGCGAAGAAAAATAAATTTCAATAAAATTAAAAAAGAACAGTGAGAAAAAAGTATAGTAGTATAATCATACTATGCAATAAATAATTAAATATTAAAATATTTATATTTTTAAAAGAATAATATGCCAACAGCAAAAGAAAAATTTTATTAGTAAACTGTCACACTGTAACTTATTACTATTAGTTGTGTGTATAAAATTCATCATCATATTTGGCACAGCATCCCATGGAGAGACAAGGCAAGGCCTTTTGCTGACCGTTCCTCCAGGACAACCTAATTTTTGACCTAGTCCGCCAGTCTATCTCAATTATTTTAAAATATGATTCCACGTAATCATTGTTTTGGCTTTGGTATACAGAAGAGCCTTGACATCTACAGAATAAACTTTTAAAAAATTCACGTAGCATAATTTGTTTTTAGTCTTGATTTTTTTTAATAATAATGTATAGATAAATTTAAATAGAGATCTTTGTATGCAGTTTTATGTAATGATTACCTACTTATTTCTCCAAACGTAATTATGATCCAAACTTAATTATTTCTTAAAAAACTAACTCCTAAAAATGAAAACAACCCAATCAAAATTGTCCTCTTTGTGTATTTTTAGGATTTTTATGTGGTACTTCTCTCCCCTTGTGAGTTGGATGCTACAATGAAGATGATTCTTCAAGTACCTATGTGGGCTCAGAGAGTGATTTACATTCAGGGTTCAGCTCTCAAAGATACCGATCTTACAAGAGCAAGGTATGCCCATCAATCTTCAAAGAATACCAAAAAGTCAAAATTATTTCACATACATGTAACATAACAAACCTTTAACGAATCCTTTTATGTTATTTCTTTATCTAAATTCTCTTTCTTAATTTATTACTCAAAATAGAATACTTTCGCACACTTTATTATTCACATCCGGTTTTCTTATTCTATTTTTTGGTTCAATTATGCAAGTTTTCCCTTTACTAACTGCGAGAACTACATTATTACCTCAACGTATTTAATGAACCAATTGTAGGTTTTCCCTAGCTTTTGAGAGAGAAGCACACCAGGTTTCTGAGGGTAAACCAACCAGTGAAGGAGCATTTCATATATATATTGATTAAAAATAAGAATTTGAAAGTGTTTCTTTAGATTGATTGATAACAATAGCTTACTGCCAAACAATAGGCAGTCATCTAGCAATGTTTTGGATTACCTGGTCAAATAGACTTCTCTGGAAAAATTTCTGAATTTGTTATTATGTCTGCAACACCTTGTTTATTTGAAAAAATTATAAGGTGAGTGTTTATAATATGTTTGAAGTGGAATTAATTGCATATAATAGTTCTCACTGTGAAAAAGAGAATTCAGAATATAGTTATTGAAGGTACGTTTAATTTTTTTAAGCATAATAAAGTACTGAGATAAGGGGGTGCTTAATCACTGGGTCACCAAACGATGAAAAACCAGTGAAGGAACAAGTGTTCCTTTACTGGGCATAGATTTCCCAGTGAATGAACAGTGTGTGTTAATATGTTGACACTTTTGTTTTCAATTCATGATTACGAAAAAAAATTAACATTTTCCAAGTATCTATATGTTATAATTTCAAGAATAGGCTTGTCTTTAAATATTTGTATGGCTTATAAATTCATAAAGAGCATTAAAAAATAACCAAAATTAAGTGTTCCTTTACTGGGTATTCATTCAGTGGTAAGAGCTGTGTTCGGTTGGTCTTCTTACTACTTGTTATTTGAACCTCCAAAACTTTGAAATAATATTATGTAAGTTCTCTACAATTTTTTTTACATAATTTGCAATTAGTGACAAATGTGTTGACACTGTCATTTAACTAAAATTACGAATTTTGAAATTAATATGATTTTTTAGAAGGCAAGCGAAGCTTAATTGTTCCTTCACTGGTTAGTTTACCCTATATAAGTTTACCCTTAACGAACACAGATTGTGGTACTCTATAAAAAGAAAGTAATTTAACTCGTTGATGAAACTTACAAATATTCAAATTAGGGAACGATTCGTATCACTTTTTATAAATATTTGTTTTCATTTATAAAACTTTAACAATAAAAATTAAGATTCATATCTGGCAACACGCAATTTCTTTCTCTGTCTCTCTTGCTACTTTTAATGGGATACCTGCAAGTGACGAAGTAGGGATATTTCGATCCTGATTGGTTGTTGAAACGTATCATTTGTTTACATTTTCAACTGCTCCTATCATTCTATTTCGAGTAGGCCAAGCCCGTCAAGTATCAATTCTCTTAAAGTGATACATCCTATATTCTTTCACCACAATTCTTTCACAAAGATTGCAATTCTTTCACTATATTTCTTGTTTAACACAAAGACTGGTACGAAGTCATGTGGAACATAAACAATCTAATTATGCATCGAAGTGACCAGGTTCACAAAACAAAAATAAATCACGGGTACAATAAAATACATAAACAAATAATAAATCTAAGTTAAGCAAGAGGCATAGACGAGAAAGAATTATATTTCAACCAATTCGATGTGCGATACGGTGCTGTATTTAATTAACTTCACTTTAATTACATTTTAACTTATTTGGAGAAACTTAGCTCAACTTTAACACGCCATTTTTCTTATAAACGACCGGCTGTTACTGATGCCGTAGATCACATGTGTGGGTATCTGCGATCTTCTTCTTAAAGTACAAGTACTCAATTGACATCTACGCAAGGGAGAGTTTATGAAATGAACATCTTGTAAGGAAAAAATAAATATTCTGCAACAATGGATGAATAGTCAATATTTAAAACAGGAAATTGGGAAAAAAATCACAAAAAAGAACTTAAATTTGCAAAAACTTTCAAACAAGATTTGCGTTAGGTTCACGTTTAAAAAATGGCTTTTTCTGCTGGTTATATTTCCACGTTTTAACTCCATAGTTGCATTTCAGAGGGCTACAGATTGACCGTGGAATTTTTTTCCTGCAAGTGTAAGAGTTAATAATCCTGGAAATTTTCAAATCTTAACTTCTTTAATTCATTTAGTACTCACTGTATTTTTTTCTACATGCCTTTATGATTTCAAGTTTCTAAGTCCTATAGATTTTTTGTCGCAAAGCAAAATGTGACCTAAAACAAAAAGAAATGATCAAAAATTTTAAGTACAATTTCTGATTACTTAGCTTTCTCTCTGGCAGTATTTAGGCTCTTAGCAAAATTCTTCACACACAGTTACGAAAGTCGTTTATCCAACGATAAGAAAAAGATATTTTCGCATAAATATTATTATAAATTATTATTAAAAATAATTTATATTTTTCTTCATTGATTATTTTTTACATATTACATGTATGAACAATGGTCGGAATATTTTTGAATTATAAAGTATCATTTACATGATCTTAATCTATCCTATTTTAGTTAGCAAGATCCAAAATTTGGACGTAATTGATTCATTTGTTTAAAGTAAAAATTTAAATATTCGATATTTTTTTTAAATAATTAAAATTTTATATTTCTTCATTCAAAATATGCTTTGAAATCAGGTAAAAATTTTATATACTTTATAGTTAAAAAATGTTTTGACTATTAAAAAATAAATAATAATAAATTAGCATTAAAACTATTTTTTATGGCGAATAATCTTTGTATAAATAAGTTTATTTTCTCCATGGACGTGGGAAAATATGCAAAATGTGAAATTTACATTAAAAAGACACAAATTTTTGACCTCTCACCTTTCTAAACTATTGGGACCGCATCTATTTTTCTAAATTTGTGGGGCGAAAATCCATATCAGTTTTAAAAAAAAGTACATTTATGTGTTTGATTTCGTAACTTAAATCGCCGTATAAAAAATTCAAGCACTCCCGTGCTAAAATTGCTAAATTTTATTTAGTAAATGTACACTATGTTCTTCTTGTATGGCATTAAATCATAAATTCAATTAAGAAAGTGACGAACAGTATAACTGTTAAAAGCTATCTGTTAAAAGAAATAACAGTAAATCAACATTATCGATTTGAAATTGCTCAATTTATTGTAACATTCGTTGTCCCAATCATTTAAATAATTTACATGCATCAAATTTTAGATCATCTCGAGTAAACTTTAAATTAATTCTAACCTCGCTTTTTGAATAAATCACACAGGAATTTTGAGCTCTTAATTTCAACGGCAAGCTCTAAAATTACAAAGAACGCATGGTAATTCAATTTGGATGGAGTCGAAGTTGATCTTTTAACACAAGCACAGGCTAACCTTTAAAGTTTATTCAATTATTCAATTTTAAAGAATTTATATGGATGCATAGCCGAGTTCTGAATGTATTATAACTTATTTATAGACAACCTTTCATAAATTCATCGAAATGATGAAAGGATTGTGAAAGGAATTGGTGAAAATGTAGCTTATATTTTCAAATAAAATAAGGTTGTTCATTTGCATGCCTTTAGAAATTTAGCATCTACTTAAAGCTCGTACATCATCCTTGCCACAGGTAATTTTGGGTAATTCAAAAGAAGAAAAAATTGCCACACCTGAAACTACATATATTTAAAAAAAACATGCCAAAGAAATATAAGTTTACTTGACAAAAAGTTGAGTAAAATACATTTGTGGTAAATTGTATCTGTCTTGTATCTGTAATTGTATCTTGTATCTGTCATGAAATGAATGAAACGTGTACTCTCAATTGATACAAAGCTATAGTTGCAATTTAGGCTCTCTAGCTAATTGGAAAGTGGCCGTACAGATACGAAAACAAGAGTTAAAGTAATATGGTGTTAAAAAATTATGTGTAGCATCTTTCTTCTTTATTAAATAACTCGACTAATTTTGGCCAAGAAAATATGAATTCATTTGTATAGATAACGCTAGTGAACAATTTTTTTTTATGTTGCATGCTATTTTATAACAGATATTGGCAATTTTCACGTCCCTGATTTTAAATCTGCAATCATTTTCTCGCAAGAAAATTTTTTCCTCGGTGTAATGTAAATAATTCTATGGCTAGATGTTAACAAATGAAGCTAAAATTAGTTTTTAATACTTTTCAAAAAGCTATTTTCGAATATTTATTCAAATACTCCGTTTTACGAGAAAATCTATTATGAAAATTTAAGTTAGTATCAATATATCGCATGCAATATTTTGCATGCAATATTTGCATTTTGTATTTTCAATGTTGATATTAGACACAAAAGAAACTTCTATGAACATTTAAAAGTTAGAACATAACACAATTTCAAAAAGAAAAAAAAATGATGCTTCGTTTTATTTTTTAAGTTGTTGTTGACTTTATAATTTATATATCCTTACATTGATGATAATTTATATCTTTACATTTACACAATACACTCATTATTTCTCAATTAAGTTTAAACATTGAAGAGATTTCTAATTCGAGCAAATTATGTACTTAATCATTAAAAAAAGTAATTTTGTCCTCTTAATCAAAGTAATCCCCTTTAGACCGCTCGTAATATTTTATTAATAAGTTTTTTCTAATTTATAATTATTAATAGATACGATGTTATTCCAATTCCAATAAATCACATCCTAAATGTGATTCATGCTTGCAATATTTGAACATCAAATGCATTTTCCTGAATGATTCGCCAAAAGTTGGGTGTATTTTAAATAATATGATGAAAGCAATCAAAACTTCACTCAGAAATATTTGTTTTTTGATCTTAGATTCCTTTTCCCCTTTTTACAGGTAATGTTTGATGTAGATATGAATGGAAAGCGGTTTTTCACAAACTACAAATTCTTGATTATTCCATCAAAATGGTATTTTTTTACAAAATAAATTTTAAAAATTTGAGGCGTATTAAAATTAATAAGCTGTTAGGAAAATCTTTAGATTTAAATATTTTATGTAATATTTTTTGACACCTGGTGGCTGAGTGGTAGAGCTTCGCGCTCTCGTGCCACAGGTCCTGGGTTCAATCCTTGAGCCGGGAAAAGTTGTCTCAGCCTTTCATCCCTTCAGTGGGTTGATAAATGACTACCAAGCATGCTTGGGAACTAAGCACTGGGGGTTCCGCATTCGGCTGACCACCTAACCGGCTCCTGTCCCCCAGACCCCAAGGTCAAGAAAACTGAGAAGGGCATGGGTTGTCTATGGTTTGTCGCTTTACTGAGTTTTGTTCAGTATATAATATTTTTCGACAACTTGGTAGTGTTGCCGCTTCTATATTCGTTCATAGAATGATCTAACCAAGCAATTGTAAGCTAGGAATCGAGTGAAGCAGGGCAACGTTATGGCTTGTCTGTTGTTCAATGTACTCCTTAAAAAGGCTTTAGGGTACTCAAATCAAATGAAATCAAATATCATACTAATATCAAATGAAAACNAAAAACGGTGGCACTGGGGAGTGAATCACGTTAATTTCACTCGGCAGTTAAGGGGTTAAAAAGGCTTTAGGGTACTCAAATCAAATGAAATCAAATATCATACTAATATCAAATGAAAACTATTCACTCAGTCTAAGTCAATCGAGAGGCTAACTTTTGCTGAAGATGTTGCAATTGTTTTTCGGGCTACCCAAGCTTTCTGAAGTTGCACGTGTGTCAGAACTGAATGCAAAAACAAACAAATAAATAGATTTTAGTTGAGTGAAACAAAGAACATGCTTTGCATGAAGTCTGAGAATCATATTGCTTTTTTGGAAATTAGAAATCACATGATTGAAAAAGTGTATGTCTTCATATATTTGCACATCAGAAATTAATAATAGCCACAGTATAACTCAAGAAATGCAGAAAAGAGTTTCAGATGCAAACATTTATGACCGGAAAAAAAATTCCATCATACTTAGTATTCTTAAACTTGTTACTGTAAGCGTACTTAGTAAAATATTGATTAAATTGTTTCTTATAGCATTTATACTAACGTATGCATCAGAGACATAGCAACAAAATACACTTGATGAAGAGACCCTTGCAATTTTTGAAAAACAAATTATTCGAAGTATTCTAAGAATGCAAAATGTTTAGCTTTGACTACTGCGGCATGTGGATAAAATGCACCAGGATAAGAGATGATAAAAATTCCTTTGACTAAATCCATTGGGAAAATACCTCGACAAACATCCCAAGGAAGGTAGATCGATTGTGTCAAAAGGGATCTTGACTTCTTGAAAATAAAAAATTTGAAAGAAAATATCCAAAAATAGGATTGTCTAAAAGAATATCCAGGTATCTCCCCGGGCTGTTTAGCCATTGAAGAAGGTAGGACATGGATGTTTTGAAACATTCGTGTTTTGAAAACACTAACATCATTTGAATAACATTGTTTTTACAGCTTGCGTACAAAACATATTTAGTTTATTTTTTAAAAACTTTTGATAGTTTTATGAATATTCAAGATTAATGTCGAGAACATATATGTTTCTTTCCCAATTTGTGCAAATTTAGTTTCCTTTCATTAAAGAAAAATAAATGAAATAAAATACTAGTCACAGCAAAGCTCGCCATAGTTAGCTTTAATGGAAGAATTCCTTTAGAAACGATACGAAAACTATAAGAGATTAAAACATGATAAATTTTTAATTTTTTCTCAAAGAGAAGTTTTCATTCATTAAGTAAGAAAAAAACTTAACGGGATTAAATTTCAATACACGTGTAAAGGACTCTATTTAATGACTGTTTTTAAAGAAAAAGAACTTTAAAAAGACAAAGAAGGAAGCCAAAGTACTTAATGAGTTCATCGGTAAAAGATAAAATACGATAATTACCTTCTAAAAGCTAACAATTCATTAATTCTTTATAAGGTCTAAATTATTTTTCTAATTAAGTTATGAGTAGAAGATTACACACAATTCAGGCTGTTTTCGGCTTAAATTTAGCTAGATGAATCATTGCGCGTAGGAAGCATGAGAAATCAAATCCTTTTTATAATAATTCGCTGAAAGCTAAATTTTAAAAAAATTTATATATTATAAATAATCTTTATATAATAGGTTAATTAAGATGATCTTAAAAGCCTAAAAATTATTTTATCAAAAACTCAAATTTAAATATTTTTAATGCTTAGATATAATTTTGAAATCCANAGCGAGCAGGGCGGCGAAGCCTCCTAGTATTTATATAATAGGTTAATTAAGATGATCTTAAAAGCCTAAAAATTATTTTATCAAAAACTCAAATTTAAATATTTTTAATGCTTAGATATAATTTTGAAATCCACATATCTGGATAGCTGTATGCAAAGAGAAATTTAATTTGCTTAAAAACTTTCTAAGATGTTGAGAAATACACAAAAAAGTAAAATTAACATTAAGGGACCAAAGATTTTAACCGCTCTCTTGACTAAACTATTAATGTCTTTTTTTCAAGATCTTTTTTTAAGGTCTTTTTTTTTTCACGATGATACCCACATATACCTTCTTATTCGATAATACCTTCGTATTTCCACAACTAGAAGAGCTTCAGCCGCATGTCTTTTTGCAACAAGATGGTGCACCACCTCATTGGGTATCATCGTTCGTAGTTCTTTGAATGACCATTTTCCAGGAAGATGGATTGGGCGAGGAGGTCCAATTCCTTGGCCACCCAGATCACCTGATATAACGCCGCTGGATTTTTTTCTTTGGGGATTTATAAAGGACAATGTTTACAGGAGGATCGTGTCGAACATTGATGACCTAAGAGCCAGAATTACAACCGCAATAGCCTCTGTGGATGCCGACATGCTTGCCGCTACCTGGCGTGAAATTGACTATCGACTTGATATTCTCCGTGCGACGAAGGGGCACACGTGGAAGTTCATTGACTAGGGACATGAAACTTTTTGAGTCTATCTAACCATTTATGTTATTCATTTTAATCTATCTTTATAATTTTACGAGTTATTAAACATCAAAATGGGTCCGGTACTTTATAAACACCCTGTATATATAAAAGCAAACACATATTTTAGAATGTAAGAAGGGAAAAGTCTAAATCTTTAGAAGTGAAAAAAAACTGTGGGTCAAACTATGAATTTTAGTATGAAAAAAAAATATTTTCGTGTTTCTTTCCTTATTAAGGCATTCTGTTTCATGGTTACACTTAGCTAAAGTTTCACTCATCATTGATCATGACTGTTTAAAATCATAAATATCGACATTTCTTAAGACACTGTATTAGGCAATAAAAATTTCCCATTTCAAAAAGAACGTGCCTACCTTTATCAGGTAGCTAAAAATGACAATTTTAGAAAATGGACCGTAAAGAATGATCGAAGGGAAATTTTGTCTAACGCATGGAAGAAGAAAGAACAAAAAAAGAAGATAAAAAAAGACGTAGCAGAAATAGTGTGAGAGAAAGAAAGAGAAAAAAGGAAGGGAAATGAAAAAGTAGAAAAAAGGGAAGCACAAGCTAATGTAATTAATAAGTGAGAATCAGCTTTGTCCATCCATTTTACCTCATCGTCATTTTTAACTACCTGATGTAGAAGAAGACGTCTTTTCTGAAACACATAGTTATTTTTATTGTGTGTATTCAAGGAGCCTAGATATTTTTTCTTAAAAGAATTTTAAATTTTTTTTCTTGAAAAGAACTTTGTTATAACCCGTTTTATTCGTAGTAATTTAACACCGAGTATAAGATAATGCTCTCACAACATTCCTAAAGTTACACAAAAACACAGAAAACAGAAAATATCACAAAGACTTCCTAAATTTAAATCGTCTGCAAATTCACGTATTTTGTTTAAATATATTTATTCCAGATTTAAAAAGAATAAAAACATATTTAAAAAATTTATGAAAACTATTTCAAAAAATAAAATTTTTCAATTCTCATTTTCTTTCACAAGGCGCACAAAATAACGCGACTTCGAATAAACCTGTTAAATTAAAACTTAGTGATTGGTTTGAGTATTAGCATGTAGTTCAATTGATATTAGAACATGAATGATATTATACATTTATATCTTTTTGATAAAGACAAATCTATTTTTATTTGTAAAAAATCCGATTTTTTTTATTAAAAAAAATACTATTTTTCAATCTTTTCATTTAGTATGATTTCAACATAGTCGACTACCTATAAGTAATTATTTCAAGTCATTAACATGATTTTTATGATTATCCTGCACGTAAGATGTCCTAATATACTCGTTTTTTCTTCAAATTTTAATTCTGATGAAAACTAAATTATAAATGTTATTTGCAGTATTTCACAAAAGTGCTTAAACTTAAAAAATTTCTATGTTTATGCCTTTTTTTCTGTTAATTTATTATATTTTTTTTAAAAAGAGAGTGTATTTGATAGACATCCTATTAAAAGTTATTTCCAGTCCTTAACATGATTTTTATAACTTTTATCGTGCGCGCAATACGTCATAGTATCTCTTATTTTTTTCTTCAAATTTTAGCTCTGAAGAAAATTAAAATATAAAAGTTCTTCGCATTATCTGACAAAAATGCATTTAAAAAAACACCTGAAAAAAATTCAGAATTCTAACGCAAATTTTAAATAAGTTATGGAAAGTCAAAAAAGTTTTTCTCAATAGAATCAAAACCTCTTAGACCCCTTAAAATCAATTTTTTACCCCATATTTGATATCTTTATTTCTTAACAGCGTATATTGATACATTAGGCAATCAGTCAGCAAATTCTGCTGATTTCTGCTATTTTGAGATGTTCTAAGTTGACAATGAAATGCGTTTAATAAAACTCGTCCACTAGAATATTGATTTTATCTCATGTGTCAAAAAAAATCATGATTATAAATCCTTAGAACCAGCAAAAAAATAAAAAAATACTTCGATAAAAAAATTGAATAATGCGAACTAAAAAAAACAAAGCTCTAACCTTAATTAACGGTTTTGAGTTCATAAAAAAAAGATAAGTAAATTCATTTAATGACTTAGCTAGTGAAAAAATTGTCGCTTAGCGTCTTTAAAAAAAACACTTGCATCAAGTTTTTACCATTTGTACTCCTTTTTTTTAATATACATGACTGATTATTCCCAGTTCCAGTTATTTTACGACACGTTTAAAGGTTAGTAAAACATTTGGCGGCAGGGAAATAATAAAAATATTCAAATTTTTCTCAAATGGTTTTCGCAAAGCTAGATTACAAAAGAATTATCTTCGCACTTTTTGAATTATTGAATAAGATATATTTAGATCCAAGCAATGTTATAAGCCTTAACAGAAAGAAAATACATCAGAAACCTGGAAACTTAAAGTATGCGCATATCTAATTTCTTCCCCCTTTTGTACATCTTTGTTCATGCGGAGTATTGTTGTATTATGCAAAAGAAATCTCAAATGGATTTCTGTTCTGTGTTTTATAATTTTCTCTCTCTTCTGCACAGGATGAATGCAGCTGAAGCTTGTTTTATACTGGCTGCAAGAAACTATGTCGATAGAAGCGCTGCTGTAAGTACTTTTTAAAATTTAGAAATTTTAGATTTTTTTACACTCTATAACAAAAAAAAACGCACCAAGAAGGAGTTGTCCGATTGAATTGGTGAAAAGGAAGACAATGTACAGAATAGTTAGTGATTAAAATTTCAGAACAATTGAATAATTTATTGCAGAGTTACAGTAACAAGTTCAATGAGGTTTTGCCCCGCCTCTAGCCTAGATACAAGCTGCCACACAGCGTGGCATAGACCGATAAAGCTCCCGGATGGTCTCTTGCGTTATTTCCTGCCAAATTCGATCCAATTGTCGAACGAGGTCATCAACATTCCGTGCCAGATGCAATCGCCTTCCCATCATATCCCAGACATGCTCGATGGGAGAGAGATCTGGTGATCTGGCAGGCCAAGGAAGAGTTTGACAAGCTTGCAGACAGTTCATAGCAACACGTGCCGTATGTGGTCTGGCATTGTCCTGCTGAAAAACCAGCCCAGGGCGCTGCAAAAGGAACGGTAGCAAAACAGGTCTTAGGATGTCGTCGACGTACCGCTGTGCAGTAAGTGTACCTCTAATGACGACCAAAGGGGTCCGGCTGTCAAAGGAAATGGCACCCCAGACCATAATGCCTTGTTGAGGGCCGGTGTGGCGTGCAATAGTGAAGGCAGGATCCCCCCTCTGCCCTGTGCGTCTCCAAACACGTCTTCGATGATCGTCAGGACACAGTTGGAAGCGGGATTCGTCGCTAAAGACTATACGTCCCCAGTCGGCATCGTTCCAGCCTGATCGAGCGTCGATTTTGCGCGTCTTAGTGCGTTCTTGGTGCGTCGATTTTTTTGTTATAGAGTGTATTTTTTCAACTCAGAAACATTTCGTTAACAATATAGACAAGAGAACTGCCACTTTTTTAAGAATTTGATAGTTGGTGATCTGAGTCAATTATTTACTCACTTTATAATTATATAAGCTCAAATTTCTGATCAATATAAAAAGAAAAAAATTAATGCTTTGTTCAAAAAAAAAAAAATTATTTTTAAAGAACTATTTAACGATACGAAAAATCAAAGAAAGACGAAACGAGATAGAAACGTAAGCCATATCGTGCTGCTTAGACAAGGCTAAACTAGATCCGTATTCCATAACTTAACAGTCAAGTTTAGCCTTGACCTAGATAACCGATGGTTTCATAAAAGTATTTATTCTCATATTAAGATGGAAAACTAGTTATTAAGTTCGTCAACAGATGGTACTGCTAACAGAAAAAAATCTTTTCGAAATAACCAGGTTTTTTTTTTTCTTTCTAAAAGTAGCCATGATTTGTTGCAACAACCTGACTCAGTCAGAAATCATAGTCCTTAGACTATAGAATTATATTAGTTGAAGTGGCCACATATTATTTTTCAGTTTTTTCTTCATCAGCGACAGCTGTTGATGATGTTTGTAAATGACCTTTATTGTTTAAAACAAACTATCTGATTCTTTTAGCAGGATGTAGCAAACCGTACATTTTTATCCCCTATTTATTTTTGACTGAGTTTTCTAATCATTGGTCTTTTTCGAGGCACAACCAATACTTTCACTTGAAAAGACGAAAGGGGCGGGGGCGGTGTTTCTCTAGAATGCATTGTTTTTGCGTGTCATGTATAGTTTCAACAATATAATGTAATTTGGCAAAACAAATATGCTTTATCTTACATTTGTTGAGAAAAAAAAAACCGTTTGTTTGGCGCAGTATGTCCTTTTTTGGACCTTGTGCCATTAAATCCTACATTCAACTCAACTCAACTAGAATACGTTGTGAGGTTTATCATTTACTAACATGACGTGTTTTTGATACTATATTTTGATACACTTTGAAGAAAATTTTATTTTGTTTTTACTTCTAAATCAGTTAATGACTATTTTGTTGTGACTCAGAACTGAACTCATAACTCCATCCATCTTTTGTAAATTTCTAGAAACAACACATGATTGTTCTTTATGTTACTTGTTTCTTTTAGTATGCTTCCCTCTGATTTGAAATTAGCAATTTTTTACTATAACTGCATATCTCTTATAAGGCCTATCATTATTCCAAATTTAAACTTGCTTGTTAATTAGTTTTAAGATAACATTCTCGTGATTGTTTTTGGATTGAATTTTAGTGTTGCTATCGACATCTTAATTAATTTTTACTTGCAATTTTCTGAGGAATTCTTTGCGAGTAAGTGTGGTTTGTTTTGTTAAAATAAATGTCATTCGTTATTTTTCAGGATGAGCATACTATTCTCAGGTCCTGGGCAGTGCGTGATTTTGCTCCCAACGTTCCTCAGTACGTGCAGATCTTCCGTCCTGAAAATAAAGTTCATGTTGCATTTGCTGGTATGTTTTTGCTCTTCAGTATATAATATTTAAATACTATCTGTAGAGAGAGCTGGGCTATTTGATCGAATGAGTTAATTGAAGTTCCATTTTTATGCTACAACTAGAACACCTATGCACATCATCAGAGCTTTAAAATAGAAATAAAGAAAAGCATTGAATAATATATTTTTTATAATTTGAAATTTTATTTGATTTTTCCCCCTTAAATGTCACCGAAAAAAGTAATACTTGTAAGGCAAAAAATTTAAAACCTGCAATTAATACCTGCAGGTATATAAAAAAATTATATGCAAAACAAAAATCGAACTAATGACACCTGAATTACTAGAAAAAATTAAAGTAGATGCCAGACCACAGGTGCAAAATTCGTAGAAAACTCTAATATGGTACTGAGAATATTTTTAAAACTGATTTCCAAAATTATGAAAACCTATTTGACAATGATTTTAGTGAACACAATGAAAAAATAAAGCCACAGGTATTGTGCATAGCTGTGCAACACACCACGGGAAGTAGTATACTGACAGTTGCAGCCGAAATATTCATTAACACTTTTGTAGAACAGTAATACAAGCAATTTGTCGAGCAAATCATGCATGTACAAATTAACAGGGCAGAGTAATCTCATTATAAAAATACAAGATATTAATGTATATAAATGTTTGCTTATGTATATTTATTGCTATAATTTGTCTACATCAAAATTGTTTTATTAACTAATCCCTAATTAATACCAAATGTGTCATCTAATTTACATTTTTTTACATTTCTTTCAGAGCATGTTGTGTGCGAAGATGAGTTTAAGTATGCTCTACTGGCGAATAACTGCCTTTGCCCAGGAACATCTACTCTTGTCACATTACTACTTCATACATCCAGAGGACAGTAAGCATCAAAATATTATAAAACAACAGTAGCACAAAAAAAGCAAATTTACTTGTTTATTTGTGCTTAACATATGATTTATGTGTTACTACTGTAACAAAGGGAACTCTTCTGCGATAGTATACTACTGCAAGCGGTGGCGTAGCCAAAAAGGGCAAAAGGGGACATTTGTCCCGGGCGCATCCTTAGAGGGGAGCAAAATTTATGAAAAATAATTAAAAATGCATTCCGGGGTAAAAATTATTTTCTTTTTTTTTAAATATACCCTGTTTGATTTGCTTATTTTGGGCCTCTAACTTCTTCAAATTTTTATTCGATTTACCTAAAAAATTTAAGCGGATGTATCTAAATAGTGTAGTTTGTTTTGCGCGTAGTTTTAACTTTTTTTTATTGTTTTTAACAAATTTTTGTGAGTATAGGTTGCATTAAAAATGTCTTTAGAAACTATGAGTATCATTCAATTAAAAAAACGCAATCAATTGTAATAGAAAATAAATGAATAACATGCACTATTAAATTTTAAATCCAATGAAATAAAATGAAATTTTAAATCGTACGAAATGAAAATTTATGAAGTTATCGAATTATGTTGTCTTAATCGTTTTATAACGTTGCAGAATCTTATTTAATGTAAAATTTTAAATAAATAAATAAGTAATAAAGAAAAAGAATTCCTATTGCGGTTAAGTTAAATTTTTACTTTATTGAAAACTAAAAATGGTCCCTAAGAGTCCTTCTTTTAAGTCCTGCACCATATTACAAAAGGCCCAAAAAACTGAGTTTGTCCCTGGATGCCTATCTACGCCTCGTTAATAGAGACAAGAAACAAAAAGCATGTAGAAAATATAATATGATTTTGAAATACGTCAGATTTATAGAAAAAGGGAAATGTTCTGCTTGGCATGCCAAATGTCTCGATCGATAGAGGAGGAGAGTTTTGTAAGAGCTTATTCAAGTACCACCTTTTTTTCACTTTAAATGCTACAAAAACTACGAGTTTCAGTAAAATATTTTTAATCTGTTAAATAAACTATACAGAATACTCTATAAAAAAACATATAGACATAACCAACAGTATAAAATCTTAGATGTTTCACTTTTGAGTGCAATTTATACTCAACATATTTTATATATAGATGTAGAGAAGATACAGTAATTTATATCATTATTTGCCCAGTTTTCTTAGATCATTTCTTTTTTGACCCAGCATATGTTTTGCTAACTAAATGGAAAAAAATATACATTTCCAGCACAAATACCTTAACGAGTTTTTACTGCAATATTTGATTTAAACTAAACTAAGACTTCGTAATTTCTTGAACTTAAATTTTCTTTTTAAAACTGTAGTTAAAATTTGATTATCTATTTTTTAACTAAGCGATAATCATTCAATATTTCCCAATTAAATTAAAAAAGTAAAAGAGATAAGAGTTAATAAGAAAACTAATGTAACGAAAAGAGATGGATTTAAAATCTGTAAATGAGTATCAGATAATATGCAAATGAACAAATAAATGAAGAAACTATTCATTGAATTAGTAAAGTATTAGTAAAATACTGAATAAGCATATTAATGAATTAATGAATGGGTGAAGCATTAAGTAAGTGAATCGGTGAATTAGTTCATTACTAAATGAATAAATCAGTGAATCAATTTATAAACAAGAAAGGCTGATAAGTCCACAACTCGTACTACAAAAATTGGTTACCACATTTTTTTTAAAAAAAAAGATCATGAAACGCTAGAAACATTGTTTTAAAGTTTAATAAAAGAAGGATAAATTGCGTAATCAAAATATTTAATTACATTTAAAGTATATTATTTCTTAAATTATCAAAAATCTGTAGATCTTAAGAGAGGATCTGATCTTCAAATAGGTCATCTCAACATAATAATAAACCACATTATTTAAATATAATAGTTCAGGAGAACATTTTTGATGAAAAATTATTAAGATGTTTCGATGCATATTATACTACTATCTAAGTAAAATTCCAGAAATTGATGAAGTTCCTATAGGGCAACAATATTAAGGAACAGCTTAATGTAAAAAAATTATCCTAAGAAAAGATGTGATTCATCATATATAATGTCCCAAACCTTTCCATTCATGACTTTTTGAATAATTTGTCTGAATTACGTATACACCCCATAGCGTTAATTAGCATATTGAAATCTATCCTAAGGCATGCTCCCCAAAAGAACAAAGTGTTACAAGATGAAACTCTGAGCCGTAAGCGATTAAAACTGTTATTGAAAAATAGAATAAATTATCGAAAAACATGATTCTAATTAGGTACGTAAACACGTAGTTTTGGCAATTTTTTCAGTTGATCTAAAGTCATGTCACCAACTTGTATCGCAATTTTCCTCCATACACTGGATTAAATATTTAGCAAAGTGCAACAATAAACTTTCTAATTAAACACAATTTGTTTTTGAGCAGTTTCAACACTTTATGCTGCAGTTGAGCAAATCCTTTGTCATTTTTACTGCACTCTAGCTGGTTAATTATTGGTTAGAACAAAATTTAGCAGAATCGCCTTAAGCTTAATACCAATTAAAAGTTGCTCAAAACACAGAGAAAAGTAAAAATTAGGTTAACAAACTGAACAAGACTCTTCTCTTTTAAGATAATTAAGTAGATTTAGTCAGTTCAAGGAAGTTTATGGATTAATCATTTCCGTTCATTAGTTAAATCGTTGTCTTTAGAAATTTTACGACGAAAAATAATTTCAATTACTGTTATTATGCGAATTCTTTCAAGACGTGGTTCGTTAAAATCTTGCAAATAAAAGAACTTTAATCGGAAGTTGTTTAAATGAAAAACAAGTATTTAATTAGCAGTAAACACTGAAGTACAATAAAATAACTTGAATGTGACCGTAATCACCCTTAACATAGAAAAGACAATGAAACGTTTGTTTAAAATTTATTTCTCTAACCATGTTTAAATATTGTTGACCTAACTTTATTGAAAAATGTTTTTCTGTACTATGTACAATTTTGTTTAAAATCTTGAAATGTTTTGAATCTTAATATCATTCACATTTGCTACAACATTAATAAGGTTCAAAACTAAACTGTAAAATTTTGAATCGGATTACATTATAATATGGTTCAATTTAAGGAGAAACTAAGCTCAATTTTAAGCCTACACCTAAGGTTGCGATAAGTTTGAGCCTAAATAAAGAAATTTTACATAGCTCATCACCTGTAAAGAGGTCATCCTTTTAACTTGTTTTTATTTTTTGTGTGTGTGTTTTGAGACTATTCATGTTTGACCAAAAAACAATCCCTCGTATTAATTCCTAAAAAAAGACGAAAAGATTTTAAGCACGTTGGGCAACTCAAATACGAATAATACAAGCTTTAAACGGTTTTTGTAGTGAATAAAATTTTTAAAAGCCAAAAAACAGTGAAACATTGGAATTTTCTTTTTCGGATTAGCGTTTAAATATATAAACGGTGAATCACAACTAAATTTTTAAACACACCAAAAATTAAAGAGCATTGAATGGCATATTCTTAAAAGTTAAATTGGTCAGAATCACTAGTCAAAGAGAAGCAAATTTTTACGCTTTTGCTGAGAAAAGCAACACGCTTACTTAAAAGGCATGTGACCCGAAAATGCTACACAAACGGATGGTGCGTGCTGCTCTGTGAATTTGGGATTCTCTGTTCCCCAAAAGTGAACATTTTACTTGGTTACCTTCCCACTAACATGAAATATTGCGTCATCAGAGACTAAAGAATTGATCTCCACTGATGGACTTAATTCAGATACCCTAACATGGGCTTAGGCGGAAATGGATTACCGGCTCGGTGTGTATCTTGTGACTAAGGGGTCACATATAGAACATCTTTCATTGTCTCGAACAAAGCTTAAAATATTCCCATACAATTCTTTTCCATGCATAACATATATTTTTACATTGTTCTTGAACTATAGTGTATTGAAACAGTATATTTCTTTATGAATCATCCTGCATATATACTGACATGTCGTAACCGAAGTAATTCTTGAGGGTTCCTTCGTTCAACTTTGCCGTTCTGCCTAATATTATTTTGATCGCAAGCTGGCAATGTGCATGATATACGAGTATATGTACAAATATAATATTTAATATATTCGCCAGTTTGGTAAGCAAAAATATTAAATTACGGTCGTGAACTCATCAAATTTGTTCGAACAATATATAGTTATAACAATATAAATGTAATTGTAAAAAATGATTACTTATAGAAAAATTGCTTCTGTTCACCAGTAGATCTAAATATTTATGAAACTAATGGATAATAATATTGGACGTGGGGAGTGGAGACACAAGCGTAGACAAACAGAATTCCTTTTAGTACATAGATGTTA
Source organism: Parasteatoda tepidariorum (assembly GCF_043381705.1). Taxonomy (NCBI): domain Eukaryota; kingdom Metazoa; phylum Arthropoda; class Arachnida; order Araneae; family Theridiidae; genus Parasteatoda; species Parasteatoda tepidariorum. Next base: position 49,214,029 of record NC_092204.1, on the reverse strand, counting down.
AGTGAATAATTTTAACTTTAGTAGAAAAACTGTGTTCTGCCAAAAAAAAAATTATTACGAAAAAAATCATAGGGGTTGGTGAGAGGCAACGAACAGGGGGCTTAGTCCCCTAGTAAAATATAATCTAAAAGTCACTGTATGACCACTATTATTTCAGACAGAAAAAGCAAAATTATATTATAATCTTTTAATTTGTAACCATTTTAAATTTTGCAAAACAGTACTTTGCACGTCCCTCTGGTATATTCCGCGTTACCCAACGCACCAATAAGCGTGAGGGTGTAGCTTATAGAATAAAAACAAAATTCCAGAATATTTAAATATTTTTTAAAAAATGTCCTGTAGGAAAATGCTTCTTTTCTTTGTTATAAATCAACCACTGAATAATATGTTTTCATTTATTTCTTAAATTAATATGAAAATATTAAAATGGTTAGCTTAAAATATTATTCATAACTGGTGATGTTTATTTTTCTTTTAAAGAGAAGGGCAGACTTCTGGTGAGGAATGGCATAGACTCTATGGCAAGTGCTCTGGAAATGAAATTTACCACATACGCCTTGGAGACAGTAGATTCTTCGGAGAATACGAAGGAAAGAGCTTTACATATGCATCATTTCATTCCCATAGAAAGTAAGATTTTTTCATTTTAAACTTAACTTAATCAATAATTCTTAGGTTTCTAACTTACGAATTCTAAAATATGCGAACTAAATAATATCCTAAAATTACGTAGTTAATCGAATTATTACGAATTCAAGTGCTATTACGGGTATCTCTAACAGGTGCGGCTGGTTATAAAACAGAAATTTCATTGCTACTATGCTCAAGTTTAAAGGAGCGCTCATGTTAGAGTGGCTGTATTTAAAACTATTTCAAAATTTAAAATATAAATTGCACAAGAACATGAACTGCAAGAAATATAAAGATTAATATAAAACTGTTAGTGTTTTATTAAATTTACAGCAATTAATAAAATACTGTCGTATTATGGAACCAAAATGAATCCTAACAGCTTTATGAAAACATTATTATCTGATTCTATTACTGTTATTCTAATAACATTTTATAATAAAATAAAATTAATGCTTAAAAAAACTGCACGTTTCAGGTTCACTGGAAAGAAGAAAATATTTTTGCCTTTTTCAGACCAAAGACGAAAAATGTAGGGTGCGCATCACTTTTAAATAACGTCGATCGAAATATTTTACGGCAGTAATGCTCCTTCAATTTTCGTTTTCGCTCTGACATAAAGAATCACTTGCTTCTTTTCAGTCAACTTGAAATAAGTAGACATTGAGATTTTTATTTCTTCCTTTCAGATATATCTGCCTGTTAGTTTGTTTAAGGAAAGACATCAAAGTTTTAATTGATGACAAACTATCAAAATATTTTTCTTGCACCCTTAAAAAATAACTGTAACTTGCATTAACATCACGGATAGAGTTTCGGTTAAAGTTCTGGGCTATCTAGCTAGTATTAGGTAGTCGAAATTTCTATTAACGATCTATTTGCCGATAATAAAGTATACAATTTTACCAGCAGTTTCATCTGGATCATAGCTTCAGTTAAAATTTGATTGCTATAGCTGGTTGATAAATTTGAGAGTTGAGTCAATTGAAAAATTCCACTTTTATAAACACGAAAATGAAACGCAGTAGAATATCAATTTGCATGAATCAATAATTACTTAGTTTGAACTAAGGTGACCGACGTTCTCAAAAAAATAAAACACTGGTAGCAAAATTTTTTAAAGAATATTCAAAAACTCACCTTTTTACCTTTTTTTAAAAAAAATTAAAGAAATATTTCTTTTAAAGGCTTTCAAATATTCGAATAAAAATTTTACTACCAGTCTTTTAGTTTCTTGAGGAATTAGTTTAAACTTCACTCGTAACAAAGCTTACCTTTATTCGCTACCCGTGTTAAGTACAACTTGTTACACGATTTAATTAATAATTTTACCGAATCGTGTTTTTACTGCTAAATTTGGGCATTTTTTTTAAAATCTATATGAAAAGCAGAATGTTTTTGTGTATGTATGTATCCTATACAAATCGGCAATTCTGTAACGATCTTCTCCAAATTTGGTGTGCATACGTTCGAAGACGCGGCAAACCTAATTGGCCTTCTTTAAAATTCCCCCCAACCACCGGTTTGCAATTTACATCTTTTACCCAATTGTAGAAAAATTTAATAGTAATAGTTAATAACATTCAATAGGTCTAAAAAGCACTAAAATTGAAATTCACAAAGAAAAATCTTGCGATAAAGTTTTTAATCCCAAGAATGAAAAGTTACACTTAAGAACGTATGTACCTTCTCACTTTTCAAATGTTAACATTTTTACTGCATTTTAATGAATAAAAATATCGAAATATAGATTGGTATAAATAAAAAAAAAGGACAGAAATATGAGGAAAGTTCGAAAGTCGGCCAAGTTGGGTTTCGAGCTTGGATTCGAAAAATTTGAATTAACATATTTAATTACTTCGAAATATAAAAATCACTCTGATTATGTGTACTAATTACAATGCTCTTGTGCATTAAAACAGATATGGTGTAGCTTTGGTTGGTGTACAAACAGATATCCCAGACACGTGGCCTATAATGTTAAATCCTGGACCATCTTATCATATGCAGTCATCAGATATCTGTTTTTACATGAACATCACCAAGGAAGAAAACAGTGCTTTTCTTCCTGCAAGTGGCGAGGAGGAAGGAGGGAAACCCTCCAAGAGTCCCCATGTGTCCATGCTTCAGCTTCACATGGGAGAATCTGGTAATCTTCTGGTTATTTTTATGGTAATATTGTAGAAATCGGAAATATGGATTGTTTTCATAATTAGATGACATTTATAACAGAAAAAAAGATATTGTTTTATTAGAATATTAAATGTTTAAAAATAATTAAACACACATGACTCTTCTAACTATTTACGTGTTTTTAATAGAGTAATTTTTACACAGAGAAAATAATTCTGTTAAAATTATCGTACTGTATAGAAATGAATATTTTGGTAAAAACAACAAACATATTTCTAGCAAAAAAATATATACGGTATTTAAAACATTCATTTGGTAATTTTTCCACTCATATGGTGACGGTTTACCAGAAATTCCAGTTTTCAAAATGATAGCTCCTATTACTAGATATCTAGTAAAAAATACAAGACTGAAAAGAAAATTTTACCGAATAAATGGTTATTGTGCCATGCACTAAGGTGTGATAAAATTACCAATTTCACCACATTTATCAAAGTTTTTCACATATTATAAAATCATAATTAGTTTTACTACAATCATTACCAATGGTCATTACCAAATGGTGTTTCCATTGATCCAGATACACGGTAAATTTTGCTATATTCTGGTAATTTTAGCCCTACTTTTTCCCCAGTGTACTTATTTTATTATTATCTTACTTATTTTTAGTCAGATACGATGAAAATTGGCATGCCTGTCGACTCAACTTTTTTATACATATTCCCTACGAAGATACTTCGCATGTAATTTTTTTATTATAAATAAGATATAAATTTAAAATTTTAAACGAAAACTTTGTAGATAAATTAGTGTAAGAAAGAATTGTTTATTTTTATGAACAACTTTACTATTTACTTTTTTTAAAAATATTTCAAATATCTCTAAGAAGCCATCTTACCGTATCTGTCGTACGTGCTTTTTATTTAACATTAGGGACATTTCGCAAATTTGCGTTACCTTCCGTACGCTCCCGTAAGTAAGATTTCAATAATTGTACATGCGCACTATAACTGCGCATGCATCAGTTCTGGTGAAGTGCGCATGCGCCTGTGAAAAATATCAAACATTCGTAAATGAGCTGCGATGGCTCAGGGGATAGAGGGTTCGCCTTCCAAATCCCAGTCTATACGAATTCCACATCCGGCTTGCACGGACCCCAGTGTTGTCGCGAAATATCCTCAGTGGTAGACGGATCATGGGTTAGAATCCCTTAGCCGTCAGGCTAACTGTGGGAGGTTCTCGCGGTCTTTCTCTCCATGTAACGCAAATGCGATTTAGCTCCATCAAAAAGTCCTCCACGACGGCAAATTTCTCCCAATCCTTGATCCAGGAGTTCCCTTGTCATCTGTATTGGGTACAAAGGTACAAGCCTACGGGGTTGAACATTAGTAGTCGTAAACCCATAAAATTGGGTCGGCTGTTCAACGACGGTTATAAAATATAAAAATTATAAAACATACTGAAGTGAAAATAAGAGATTTTGCATAACTCCGTAAGTTAAAAACGCTAGCTTCGATCTTATGTACCAAAAAATGTTGCGAAGTCAATGTAAAATGTCCTACAATTTATCTTATTATCCCTATTGTTTATATTATTAACTAATTAGAATTAAGTTTATTACCTATAGAATGGTATAAGGAAAAAATGTACAGGTTTTTATTCGTTGTGAGGTTTTAAATATTCGATGGAAAAACACGCGTTTTTTTTTTTTTTTTTTTTTTTTTTTTTTTTTTTTTTTTTTTTTTTTTTTTTTTTTTTTTTTTTTTTTTTTTTTTTTTTTTTTTTTTTTTTTTCTTTCCAGACTGTCTCTGTGATTCTCCTAAAAACCTGAGTAGAATGGATTCCGACAAAAGAAAAACAATCAAAAACAAATCATGCTCGGTACGATTAATTTCTAGATTTCACATGAACAAATCTTCACGGTTTGAAACTCTCATGGCATCCATTCTATATATTAAATTCTGTTGAATCCATTCTGAATACAAGTTACGCACATTCTATTCATATCACTGTAACTGCGATACAATGAATGCAATATCTGTGCATAGTTCTGAAACAAGATGCTTATTTCCAGATATTCTGTCTAAATTACTTATCAGCAATTCATATATCGTGCTTCTAGTTCTTCTTCCATTAAATACATTCTCAACAGTCCGTTAAGAATTTTTAATATTTTAAACCAGACAGCTAAAAAATATAAATAAGGAAGCATTTTATACAATTAAAAATTTTTAAGGAAAATTTTTCGAAAAAACAAATGACAAAATTTAACGAATTCAAATAATAAATGTCACTTTTTCTACCAAAAGTTAAGCATATTGTATTAATCATATATAAGCATATAACCTTAGTAGATAGATTTTTTTTAATAAAATTTTTATAAACGTAAACACTATTTCGTTTTTAATGATATAAAATTCACAGTTCTTTATTTTAACTGTATCAAATTTTTCATAGTAATAAAATTCGAAAAAGGAATGTAAAGCATAATAAATAATTAAGAAAAATTTAAAAAGAAAAATGCAATAAAGCACAATTAATTCTTGAAATGGTATTACAAAATGGATTAAAAATTTTATAATATGAAAGCATTTATAAGTTAATAAATGTAGCTGTTTCTACTAAGAGTTAAGCATAGAAATTTCTTAGTTGATAAATATTTTTTTAAATAAAATTATTATTAACGAAATCACTGTATAGTTTTTAATTAGATAAAATTTACAGTTTCTCAGCTAATCTGAATTAAATTTTTCATAGAAAAAATTTTCAAAGAAAAAAAGTGTGCTGAAACATCCTAAATTCTTGAAAAAAAAATTTCAAAAGAAGAATCTAATTAAAACACAACAAATTCTTGAAATGTTATCACAACTGGATTAAAAATTTAATGGTGAAACAAGCATTTATAAACTAATATATGTCACTTATTCTTCCAAAAAATTTAATACTTAAAGCCTAAATTAATCTATATTTTCAAATTTAATATAGTTTAAACAAAGTTACTGTATTCTTCATACCTGGGAAAGAAAGTATTTAAATGAACAAAAACTTCAATTGTTACTTTCACATTCGATAAACTATTAAATCACGTTTATGAATAAAACTTCCTAACCAATTGGTATTTAATTATCTTAAAAATCAAATTCCTGAATAAAGGGAAATTCATTTAATCTATTTTATTGAGAGAAAAATTAACTCGTTTTACTTTTAATCGAACACTTTTCTAATAAAGATTGAAAAAAAAGTTACTATAATAAAATGTTTGTTTCATCAAGGATTTAAATTCATTTTTCTCAAAACAAACTAATTTAATTTAACTGCCGGAAGCATGGCATTTTTAATTGTCTTTAAGAAGTAAATAAATATAATTTTTTAATTCCAAAACTGCAAAAATTACATTTCAAGTCTTTTTTTTAATGAATATTTCCTTACATAGATGCTTTTATTTACTGTAGTAATTACAGCATGTCATTTAGTTTTTTATTAACAAGTTGGAAAAAATAATTGAAAAGTGTAATATTCAACATTTAATTTTATGGCTTAACTTTTAAAAATTATAGTCTTTTTTTTTTTTTTTTTTTTTTTTTTTTTTTTTTTTTTACGTTTAAAGAAAAATGAAGATTGTGGAACATAGTAAGTTAAACTAAAAGTTTTGTTTTGTTTTGTTTTAAAAAAAGTAGTTTTGGCACGTGATTAAAGTCAAAATGGAATTATCATTTACAACTTCGACTAAGTATGGTGCTATTATGCATAATAATAATAATAAAAACAAAATAATCAGTAATTCCTACCCTAAATGGGTCATGTGATCGTTTACGCTGACGAAAGACATGAGTAAATCCAAAACATTTTAACTGCATAACTTATAAAAAAAAGTATTATTCACAGTTTAGAGCTAATAAAAATTACAAGCTATAATTTGATACTATAGAATTTAATACAAAATAAATATGTTTTATTTATAATTTAAAAATATACTCAAAGTATATTTTTGAACATTCAAAAACGCACAAAATGCTGTGTGCAGGATGACAAGTTAATTTGCTATTTCAATAATAATTAATAATATATTATGAATATTTATTGATATTTATTTTCTAAAAAATTTCTTCTGAACATCATGTTAAAGCTTTATTTCAAAGTTTATACTTTTTTAAATGTATAAAACTGTTTTTTTTTAAATCAAATTTTTATAATAAAAAAATTTAAAACGAACATTGTTTGAATACTGATAAATAAATTGTCAAAAGGTTGATATAAAGCTCTGCAAAGATTTTTATGTTGATGCTTCTAATAGATTTTTAGACTTCGAAAATTTTTATTTTTAATATTTTTTGAATTGCAAGAGATATTTTTAGTGTATGATGAGTTAAATGTATGTTAAGTTAAAGGATTCTGAATTATTTATTGTTATATATATTTTCATAAGCACGAAATTAAATCCAATAATTGTGTCTATTAACTTCTATTTGATTATAATTAGAAGTTTAGATATTTGAAATCTTTAACAAAATTGTAATCAAATAAATATGCACATTAGAAGTCGTAAATTTAGTACTTATGTGAAACAAAATCTAAAAAATTATTAAAATACTAAATCTTTATCGATTTCAGTAAGAGTGAAAACTGAAACTAATATAAGCTTGATTGTTTAATGAAGCGCAAAGGAAGTAAAGGGCTATAATTAGTTTAACTGTTTACAAAGTAACAAAACTTAATTCCACATTTTGAAACTGAAATAAATAATTTACCTGCTGGCAAAATAAAAAAATAATGATAAATTTAAATATATGCTTTTAAAATCTTAAAAGATAATTTAATTACTTTTCAACTACTTTAAAAATTGTGTATTAAAGAACATACCATTTGTATAGTCACAGCTATAATTTACTTTAACAATATTTTCAAAATATAGTTCATTTGTTACTGAAATAAGTTCTTGTGCTGCTAATAATAACAAATTACTAATTCGAAAATTTGATATGGATTTACCTCAAAAATGATTCGAGCTAGACGTGTTCAGATTTATTATGAACGTTTATTATGCACGTCATATTTATTATGCAAGTCATCGGAATTGAAGGAGTTAATAGAAAAAAAGAATATAATTCTTTTTCAAAAGAAATACTTTTTTATAAGGGATATTATTTTTGTAGAAAAATAATAATAGAAAGTAGAAAATTAATTCCTTAAAGAATAATCTTAATAAGATTTTTCAAGAATACTACCTCTTTCTAGAGAAATATTATTTTTAAGGAATATTATCTTTTTCTAACCAATTACCTTCTTTATATTAAAACTTACACCAACCACTAAATGTTAACATTGATTATAATGAATAAATTTTAAGCTTTCATAAAAAAAAGGAATCAAATTTAGACTTATGAAAAATCACTTGTATAGTTTATATGCATATAAGTTTATAAGTGTTTAAGTGTCTATACACTAAAAAAAGTATGGTCAAAACTACCAGAATATGGTACAATTTTCTGGATCCATGGGAACGCCAAAAGGCACGGTTATTTTTACAGAAATGCTTTGGTAATGATTTTGGTAAAATTTATAATATCGTATTGTTTTATAACGTGTGCAAAAATTTAGTAAATGGGGGGATTTTATCATGATACCTTAGAGCATGGCATAAAAACCATTTATTCTGTAATATTTACTTTTATAATTTGTATTTGTTACTAAATGTGTAATAATAAGAACTAATTGAAAACCAGAATTTCTAGTAAACAGTTAGCATATAAGAGGAAAAATTACCAAATGAATGATTTAATTATCATAAAATTTGGTTTTATTACCAAAATTATGGGGGTTTTGTTATCAGAAATGTTTTAACCATACAGTACTGTAATTTTACCATAATTCTTTTCTCCGTATACTTGTATACTGCCGTGAAATAGAAAAATCAAAGTAAGCAATAAGTAATTCAAAATTGAGATTATTATATATTTGGCACTTTTATATGATACGCATATATTTTGAAAAAAAAAAAAAAGATTCGAAAATAAATTTTGTTTTATCAGCATTAGCAATAGAAAGAAAATAGTTGTCAACCCACTTTACTTAATATCTATCGTAAAGCACTTACGTTGTTTTTTCAATTGTCCAGCAACATAGTATATAAGCACTTCACTATTATTGATTTCTATTTATTAAAAATATATACTTGTTCGTTTATGACGTAATTGAAATATTACATTCTACATTTAGAATATAAATCGTTCGAAATGAGTCCAATGCGAACGCGGTTCGCTCTAAAACTGAAAAAAAAGTTCGGAAAACATCTCGAACTGCCCAAAATGGATGGTGCAGCTAGCACTGATAGTTTTAGTTCATCGCTTGCTAGAGGTAGGCGCCCGAGTATTGCACCTGTTCCCGCAATGTTTGGTCAAGACTCTGACTCAGAAGAAGAGGAGGAAGAGCAAGAAGATAGCATTAAAGGTCAACAGGAAGAGGAAGAAGAAAATTATCTGGATATTCCTTGGATAACACCTGCAGAAAATTGCGAGTAAGTACCGTTTCAAGCTTACATAAAGTTTTCAACAAGAATATTTAAATAACTAGATTTTAATTTGACTTCTTGATTTCTAACTAGGCCAAACTATTCCATAACAATGAATAACATTAGTATGCTTAAAAAAATTAGTATGTTAGTCGTGTATTAAAAAATTCAACTATTATATTTCAAAAGTCTCTACACACACTAAATATTTTTTTTCGAAATTTGACACAAATATTTTAAGTCGTTTAATTGTTTTACACTTTATAAGCGTTTATAATTGCAATTTATCGAAAATAATATATTTTAAGTTCTTTTTCACTCATTATTTGATCTACTTATTCTTTCCCGTTACTACATTTATGATTCTTTTATATGACATTGCATTCAATCTTATTTCATCGATATTATTAATTTGTAGATCTTTAATAATTTATGATACACTGTAGAAAAATCTGTGAAATTTACAGAAAAAAAAACTGTTATCTTTTGTGCCAGTATAAAAACGTTTATTTCACAGAAAAATACTGTTACTTAGAAACGAACTTCTTGTTTTTTTAAGCAACTAAGTACTGCTATTTTAACAAACAAACTCTGTTATTTAAAAAAGAAGGGAGAAAATGTTTGGTTCTGCTCTCCGCTCTCGCGAGCCGAGAGTAGAATTTCAATGACCAGTCAACGCCGGGGCACGAAATTGGGAGGCAAGCGCTCTGTCTCCTGAACCCCGGCAGCTCTAGTGTTTGATTATAAAGAAAAATCTTAAACTGTTTTTTTTCTTAACTTGTTACCTGTTGAGATCATATTTAAGTGTTAAAACTATATTGGGCCTTCCTTATAAAAATGTCTGTCTATTAAACTAACCGAAAAATTATACTATGAATGAAGTCGAATCGCAAATTTATTTATACGATGCTCATAACCATAAAATAATTTCTAAAAAAAATAAGAGCAAGTATAGAAAATAATCGTGATATGGTTTGAGACAAGATAGTTGTCTTACGGAAAGCAAAGCTGCAAGGCGAAAACTAGAATTTGAATAGACGGTTTTAATCCGTTTATGATCAGGTTGAAAAACAGAGAAAAACTATTTTGTGAAAAACAGCTTTAAGCCCTCAAATATACTGTGAGAATGTGTCTGCAGAAAAAATGGAAATTTTCTGGGTAGTGAATTTATCTGTATTTATCTTTAAACAGTTTTTTTCTTTTTTCTTTTTTTTTGCAAAAAATATGCTTGATTTTTTTTCTGTAGAATTTAAAGTCATTTTTTATAGTGTACTTAATAAAGTTCCGAAAATTAATATCCTTTTTATTTCTCCGTAAAATTTACATTTAAATAAAAAATAACACATTCTGTAATGTTTTCTCCCCCAAAATTTTTAGATTCACTTATTTTTTTTATTTTTCCTTACTTTACTGTTCTTCTGATTCTTTTATATAACTTGAAGAGTTATATAAAAGAATCCGTCTCTACAACCATCGTAATTGCTTCTCTTTCTTCCTTCTATTTTTTTATCCTAAAAAACGATATTTTTCACACAAAAAAAACATTTTAACAAGATTGTAAGAACCTTTTGTCAACACATTAATCGTAACGAAATAATCGATTTATCTGGATTTATAAAATAATCATCTGTAATTGGAAAAAAAAGTTTTCTGTAGAATACAGATTATGTGACTCAATAAGAAAAAGAGGAAAAGCAATTTTGCTTGTTTATAAGACTTATAAAGGTTCAAATGGGAAATGGTTTTTATAGCTCTTGTAATAGGGTTTTTTTTTTTTTCAAAAAAATGTCAGTATAAATATTAAAATTCACACATGGCAATCTCTAATTTCTCCCTCTCTTTCTTCTTTTGAAATCAACTTAAACGTGAACTCTTATAAAATAAAGGTCTCGAAAGAGAGAAAAATAAATGTTTCTACAACAATGGAGGAATAGTGAATATTTAAAGCAAAGAAACTGAGAAACAATTGACAATACAATTGCATTAAGTTTCGAACAAGTAGAAATTTCAAAAAAAAAAACTCATGCTAAGTTCATAAATAAAATGGAATGAATAGAATCTCTTTTAGCAAGCCTAATTTCAACTTCGTAGTAGCATTTCAGAGTGTTGTAGATAAGTTCACATGGTATTTTTTACTTACAAGTTTAACAATTGATAATTCTTGAACTAGTTATAATATATTAAACTTTTATTCCTTACACATTTTTCTGAACCCCATCATAATTTCAAGTTTTTAAGACTTTCAGTGTTTCAGTAGCAAACCAAAATAGTTCGTTAAGTTGAAAACACAAAACAGCGACGAAGACAAATTTTAAGTATAGAGAAATGAAAGTGTCATGAATTCCTTTTACATATTTTAAACAAATCTTTTCGAGAAAATAGTCAAAATGATCGTATTTTACTAAAATATTTTGATAGAAGTAAGCAAATCCATTAATCAACTAAAGTGCACTCGTTCACTAGATCTGCGACGGACGTTCCAAATATTATGTTGAACTTTTACACATTGAATTGATTTAAGTAAAAACGAAAATCAATTCAATATTTTAGTTCAATAATTATAAAAAGATAAATTATAGAAAAATTCAATTTTTTTTTAAATTTTTCGTTGCTCCATAAATTTTCTAATATTAATTTCATTTTATTGCCCTAAACCTAAATGTAATTTAAATGTAGAAAATTTACATTTAAACTAAAAGTGACTCATTTTGAATTGCTTTTAGCCAATTTTTTTACGTACTTATTATTTTCCTTTACTATTCCTTCGATCCTTTTATATAAAATTGAATTCAATCCTGCTTTATCGATAAAAATGGAACAGTAATATGTTAAACATATTCAGAAATATCTATATCTTTTCTTATAATTCCTTCATTCAAAGCCGGAAAATAAAGAATTTAAAAGCTTTTTTTTTATTCATACCAATACAAAACTCGTGACAGAAATAAAATTCAGAAAACCGATAGAGGCAATATCATACAATCAGAAATTTTTGCTTACTCTTTTAGCTACACTAAAAATCTAACCCATATTTCTCATAAAAGAAAAAGAAAACTTTTTCAGCCGATAAGAGAAAAATTGAATTGCAATAAAAATGAAAAAAAAAAGTAGAACAGTGGAGAAATTTCATTTTCCCATATTCACAGAAAGCATAAGCAAAGACTGAAACATCTGGTATTTTTCATATTTTCCTTAGAGAGTTAGCATTTTACGAACTCGGATTTCGAGCTTTGCTACTTTCGTATGAAATAATCAATCAATGAAAGATTCGTGTAAGTACCCAGAGAATATTGAGAAGACACTTTTACGACCAAATATCGATGAATTCTTTGAGTTGACATAGCTTTAAATTCAAAAGGAACTTATAAAGTAAAATTGTTACTTCCTCCCAATTTAAAACACTTACAGAAAAGAGAGAATTTTTTTCTTCCTTTTTTTATGTAAAACACAACACTTTTATATGCATATACTAAACCTTTTTGAATCCACGAATGCAATAGAAAAGAAAGAGATTTTAAATAAAATTCAGTTTTAACATATAGATTTCATCTGTTGACTAGCTATTTCCCTTATCTATTAGCTATTGCAGAAGGAAGGAACATTTCTGACACCAATATTATACAATTTTCTATACCAATATTATACTATATATATGACACCAATAATATACTATATATATATATATATATATGTTTGNATATATATATTTGATTATAGTAATCAATTAGTTGTAATTGTGATACAAATAATTACAAACTATACGATTACAAGTAATTACGATTCCATATAATATGTAAATACATTTTGTAAGTATGTATGGGGATACATATTTTTATGAACATAGAATGTACATACATTCTATGTGATTCCTATCTATACATATACAATGTATTTACAAACGTTGTTTGTACCTACAATATACATAATACAATGCGTATATGATCAGTACATATAATTATGCATACATGATACACGCACGCATGTTAGTTAGTTTGTAAGCAAATGCAATGTTTTGTAAGTTTATATACACATACAATATGTGTATGAACATAGGTGAAAATATACATATACATACATTTATATAGGTGAGTACATTCAGTCTATGAATGTACGATAATAGCATGTATACGTATGTATATACATTGTACGTATTTACGTACAATATGTATGTACTTTCTTAATAGGTATGCACATGTAATGTATGAATAAACAAATAAATTGTTGCATGTACAGACAATGTACGTATGTACATACAACGTATACATATATAGAAATATACATAAATACAAATATGCATTTAAATACATATATATATGACGATACATTGTGCTTGTAGGAAAAAACTTCATAACAGTAAAGTTATTAAAGTTTGTTTTAAAATTTGCTCTAAAACATATAAAACTCAATCTCTTATTGTTTTGGAAAGCAAACGATAATCTTATTTTAAATTCCTGAATATTATTTCCACGTTTAAAATTAGCATCTCTTTTTTCAACCATTTAAAACTTTCTATGAATAATGCATTATGTTATAAAAAAATAAATTTGTAGTGTCAAAATTTTATAAAAATACCTGAAAATTATTTTTTATTCAAACAATTTTAAGATGATATAAAACAATTAAAGCTGACAACTAAATTTAAATACTGTTTGATTTTGTCATTTGACTTACTTGAGTCGTTATCAGTGGTTTTTACACTTAACTTAAATTTATTTTATTTATTACATTGCATACATATTTAGTCATAAATATATTGTACACATGTACATACATTTATTGGACATACATATTTTGCATCTATGTATATTATATTCATGTATATTTATTGTATTTCCCTTGTATACGTATATACAGTGTTTGTACATAAGAATACATATAATGTATGTATGTATGTACATACATTCATATATTGTACGTGCATATATAATACATATGGATATGCATACATGGGACATACCTGTATTGTACATACGTAGATACATTCATGGGACATTCATACATTATACAAACAGACATAGGACATACAAACATTGTACATGCATGCATTGAACATACGTGTAGGGGACATTTATGTATTGTACATAGATGCACAAGATATAAATATATTGTAGATACATGCATGGGACATACATTGTACAAATAATGTATGTATTTCTTACAAACAAGTACTTGTATATATATGCGTACACTACGGATATATATATTTTACATACAAGAGAATTTGCATAAAATGCATATATTCATAGTGTACAAATGTCTGCATTGTTTGCAAATACATAAATAATTATTAAATATATACTTACGTACATATATTTTGTTACATACAATACAAATGTATGTATAAGTCAGTGTAACTAAAATGTCTGTACGTATGCATTTACCTACATATGCATTAGATAAATACATATGTACATATAGTTTAATTAAATTCATTCGTACATACATTGTATGTAAGTACGTACAAAATGCATCATTATACGATACATCATATTATCTACTGCAGAAAGATAATCATATATTGGTATACAATAATCTTGTAATCGTATATTTTGATTAATTGTAATCATAATTACGTGTAATCATATACTTTGATTACTTGCAATCACGATTACAAGTAATTGATTACAGTAATTGGTTATGCAATCACGATTACAGTTGTAATCAAAATTATGAATGTTTGTAATTATGAATGCTTGCAATCATGATTACAAGTAATTGATTACTGCAATTGAGTATTTTAATCACGAATGCAGTTATAATCAAAATTAGTAATCATGATTACAAGTAATTGATTACTGTAATTGAAAAATGTAATGGATTACATTTTGACCTATTCTGATGTAATCAAAAATTATGATTACTTGTAATCGTGATTACAAGTAATTTTAACACAACAATTGTAATGTTTCTAGAACTTAAAAATGTTCGATTTCCCTTCGCCACTATATTAAAGCTTTTTATTTATATCTAAGAAATGTCTAATAAATATTGCGTAAACATTTCAAACGATTTCTGAGGCTATAAGTAGGAAGTATAATGCTGCCATTTATTTCTAACTAATGAACTAATTGAACTAATTTATTAGGAAGCAAAGATTAAACAAAATTGTATAATCAAATCGTGGTTTAAAGTGTTTTCAATAATGCTATTTTAAAATTATTCCAGTTTTAATTTCCGATAATTCAAAGTCATGTGTTATGTAAAAGTTATATCCGATAATTTTTCTATCTACTTAAAATTTACGTTTGCGATTAAGGTGAAATATGTAATGAAAATTACAGAAACATTTTTAGAAGTATTTAAGTATTCCTTAAACTTAAACTAAATTTTCTGTGCTATGTGGGTATGAAATTATAATTTGTTTTACTCGCTAATAAGATTTAACTTGATATTAAAGAGATTTTGCACCCCTTTTCCTCAACTTAAATAGATCCCCATTGTGCTACCTTCAAAAGACCAATGATTGCACTCTTCTAGATTGTGGATCTAGTTCAGCAAAAGGAAGAAGTTAACCTTACGGAGATATAAAAAACATCTCTATTTATTTAAGGTTGTAAGTAAACTAAACAAAATACTGCATTAAATGTATCCATAATCTGATTGACCAAAACTTATTACAAGTAGAAACAGGAAAGTTTTTCCATAACATCTCTACGTTGTATTAATGTTGAAACAGTATTTTTAAAAATTATCTTTTTAACAACTAACATTTTTTTATAACTAGATCGATTTTTTTTTTCATTTAACAAAAAGCCTAGAAAAAGGAAACACATATTTATTAATTTCATTAAACTTAACCTAAAAAAACTATCGTCTCAAATCAATATTTGTCGCGCTATATCTGGAAAATATTCTTCACCACAACATCATAATTTAAAAATTGATTTTAAGAAACCCTAAATTAATTAAACTCTTTCAGAATAAAGCGTCCTAAGCTTAAACATAATCAAATTACTTCCCCCAATGCTCCAAACACCGATCAAAACATCCAAGCGATGCACTTAATTAATTAATATTCTGTTGCTAAGAGTTGAATCTCCCTCGGTTAGTCAGCAGTGTTATGTGAACAAGGGTGTCGTGACTGAAAAGATTACCACTTTGAATGAATTCATTTATCAAGAGATGTAAAGGTTATCAGTGCCCAGGAGTGTGTATTGATTTCTACGTGACAGACCAATCTATTAAATCACCATTCCTTATTCTCATCGTCTATCCTAAGAATCAAGTTTTACAAAGCAACTTACAGTGCGCAAGAAAATAAACGGATCACCCTGAATAACTTTTGATCAAACGATCGGATCTTTACATTCTAGGACTCAATCTTAATGGTTCTAGAGAGTGCCTTCAATTATGTTAATTAATTAGGGCAGATTCCAGATATACGACGTTTTGAAAAATTCAGGAACTATTCGATCGATTTTGTTTAAATTTTGTCATGTAAAATTACATTCTTTGAAAAGATGTAAAAAAAATTGTATACCTCACAATTCAAAAAAAATTTTCCGACTATTACTGAATAAAATAATAAAAAAGAATAAACATTCAAAGTTATTTTTTGCATGCAATAACCTTTAGATAAACGAATTGAGAGAAAAAAAATGATTTTATTCTCTTAAAAAGTTCTCGAGATATGGCAAAATATGCAAAAAAACTAAAATTAACATTAGGGGTCCAAACTTTAGGTATATTTGGGGTATATTTTTCGGGCGTAAAATCCGAATCCACTGAAAAACACGATATGGTTTTTCTGAAAAAGTACGTTTTTATGTCCAATTTTGTAACTTAAAATATCATCTGCATTAACTAATTAGGATATCTGATATTATCTTCTAAAACCATTAAGATAGTCCCCAGGACTAAGATCCGATCATTAGATTAAAGTTATTCAGCGTGGTCCGTTTAATTTCGTGCGCACAGTACATTCACTAAGATATAGTAATAACTCTATCAGATTGAAGGAAGTAAAGAGAAAGGGTGACGATAAACTTTAATAATAAGGGAGGACTTATCATCTTTATTAAATTCAAATTGAGATACTAATTTTGTCAGGTTTTATTATAAAAGAAACTATTACAGTTGTATCCATAAAAGATTTTGCAAAAATATTAAAAAGATTTATTTGTTCTAAGTTTAAAATATTAAATTTCATACGGGTTATTTGTGTCAAAATTTCTTAATGTTTAAAATATATATATTTTGGCAAACGAGACTATTGGAATGAATGACTTTGAGATTTCAATCAGTTTCTTAATAAAGTAATATTAGTTTGATACCGTACATTTTTTTAATATCCAGAAATTAATAAAAAAAAGCATTTCTTGACATTTATTTTTGTTAAAAAAATACAATATGAAATATTTATTTTTAGAATTGTTAAAGGATTTCCTCCAGTTTCTCCTTACGTGGGAGTGAGTCCAACGTTGTGCTATCTACTAAAAGAAAAAAAAGCTTTGTGCTGTTTACAATTAGCTCAAGTAAGTTGCCTCGACTTCATTCTTTAAAATTTCTAGTATTAATAACAATAAATTAGAACAAGTTTCTATGAACTAATTTTTTAAATTATTTATTGCGATTTTTTATAAAAATTACAACTTAGTTTCTTCAGAACAAAAAGTTACCATTTATAGGATAAACTACAAAAAATGACTACTTCTTCTTAGTAGTACTTCTACCACTTCCTAGTACCACTAGAACAATACAACTAGTTGTTTACTAGGCCTATCCCATCAATTACTTCAGCTATTATTTTGAGATGGTAAAAAAAAAGTTAAATAAGAAAAATGCCATAACTTACGGCATTAAAAAAAAAACGAATTCAAAAGTAAAAAGATACAAAGTTGATTTCTTTATACAATAGTATTCCACTGATCTTTTATCCTGTTTCTTTTATTCGTCAGATTAAGTTTATAACACCATTTCATTACGTCATCTTCGTAAAGTCATTTAAACTTGAAACATTATAACCAATCCCGACTCTTTCACCGTTAAAATTTAATTTGCATTCAAATATTTTTTATGTAGAAATTTTCAGGTGTACAGCATAATTCATTTGAAAATTGATATCTTTGGCTGTGTAATGAATTACGTTGGTTTCTCAATAATTGTTTTAAATTACAAGACAAAAAAAAATTTCCTTAAAACTCTTATCATTTTAATGATTTAATTTACTTGCATGTAAAACGACAATAATTTAATATTATACAACATAACTAAATTTTAACAATACTAATATATAATGTTTAACAAAACAAAAAACAATTATTTCAGTACATGAAATAAAGTGTTATAAATACCAATCAATTACGTAACAATTCATATTAACTATATAAATAAAAAGCATTGGATAAGCTCAAAACTTTTTTTTAAGAAATTGAACATGTTGTAGTCACCTAAAATATGCACTTATTTTTTTACATTTAAAAAATAAGTGCATATTTTTCCTTTAGGCGCAAGGAAATATCTGACTACTTCATTTTCCAAAATGACAATTTTAATACTCTTTTCATTGTTATTTTAAACTGTTTATGAAAATGTTATAAATTGTTAGATATAAATACAAAATAGCACCATCGGAGTTTTAAATTACATTATCGTTTAAAATTCCGTTCAAATAAAACTTCAAAAAAAAATACTTATGAAGTTGAACTGAGAATTTGCTATTATAGTTAGCAATCGAATTCTAAAAGAATAATATTCAATTTATGGCTATAAAATATCACTAAATTGTCCAAAATAATTTATTCAGTACTATTAAATTGTAAAATTCACAATATTAATTAAGTTGGTTCGTCGAAATTGAAATAGATCAAAGATTCAGTAGATTGTCAATAGATCAAAGTTATAAACATCTCTCGATTTTCCACATCATTTAATCAAATTATTCACCTGTTATTGAATTCCAACTTCAAGTAAATTAATCTCAATTATTATTATTCAATTTACTAATATTGAAAGCCTATTGTCAATAAATTATATTTCCTTTAATCACCATTATTTCATTTCATTTTCACTAATTTAATATTTTGAATAAATTACTATCTTAAACATACATCTTCCGCAATATATATATTTAAAGGGAAAATAAATAAATAAAACTTAAATTGGTTATCTCTTATTATGTTATGTCGGAGGAAATTATCTTGGAACTTATATATATTTTATATATGACTTACATGTTTTAGTTAAATAACGGATTAAATTAACTTATTAGAAATGAGTTAAGCCCCTTTCGAAATGTAAAATAATCTGAAGTTTTAAACTAGATTAATTAACAATAAGGTAAATCTATGAGGTATTTCGTTTTTTTTTTAAATATTTTTGCTCATAGCTTTTTTATTTAACACGCATGAGTACCACTATAACGAATCATTTGCAAAAGTAAAGCAAAACAAGGCTTATTTTGTCGTAACACTGTATTATGCTGTTTCTCTAAAAAATGGGTTTATGTTCAAATATGGCCTGAGTTCATTTTTTTTAACTTAAAAATATAATCATAATAAAATCATTAGAAAAAGTATATATACAGGTAGTTATCAAAATAATAGAAACACCCTAGATTTTGAAGGCTTGGAAATTGCTGTTCTGCCGTAAATATTCTCTAATGTAACTGTAATTGTTGACACTGGAGAATCCAGGTGCTGATTGAGCTCTTCTCTCACTTTGACTGCAGTTGTTTTCTTTTTAGACATTACAATCCGCTTCAATACCCGTCGGTCTCTTTCCCTCAGCTTCTCCTTCCGTCCACTATTTTGCTTTGCTGAGCTTGTCTTTCCGCGCTGTGTGTATGCTGTCATGACTTTAGACACCGTACCTCTAGAAACGCCTAAAAGCTAGGATGTTTCGGTCACTGTTGCTCCAACTAGTCGGGCTCCTACAATTTAGCCTCTCTGAAAATTTGTGAGGTCTGACATTTTACGCTTCTGACAAAAAATCAAAGCGTAGACAACTCTGCTAAAANATTTCTTTTACCTTTTTTCGTGCATAAGTACTATTTCAACGTATCACTTGCGTAAGCAACAAAAGCAAAACAGGGCTTATTTCGTCGAAACACTGTATTATGTTGCCTCTCTAAAAGATGGGTTCAAAAATGGCCTGAGTCTATTTTTTGAACTTAAAAATATTATCATAATAAAATAACTGGAAAAAGTATAAATATATATATACACACACGTAAATATTTTTTCTTTTGCCTTTTTACGCGTAGGAGTACTTCTTTAACGTATCACATGCGTAAGCAACAAAAGCATAACATGACTTATTTCGTCGAAACACGGTATTAAATTAAAAAAGTTCTTTTAATGCAAAGTAATTAAAATATTACTACACTATTTAAAAAATCTAAAAATCTAATCACTAAAAAATCTTTTCTAAAACTACGGAAAATCTATTGTAGAATTCTTATTTAAAACTATCCAATTAACACAATTCCAGTAGTACACGTTATCAAAATTAATAAAGTCTAATCTGCGTCAGTATTAGTTTGGCTATTTTTTTACAGTTCTCCTGCACAAATAAGTAACTATACTCTTTAGTGCATCACTTAAATTTTCTTTTATTTCAATATATACGTAATACCTAAATTAACTAAGCATGATGGCTTCAATATTAGAATGGCGATTTTTTACGTTTCTCCAAAATGAATTAGAACCACTTTTTCATTAATTCTGCCTTTCAAAACAAAACTATTTTTTTTCTCATTTCAATTATCGTTGATTTTAAATTATTTAGTTTTATAGAAACGTTGGTTTAAAAGAATTACTATTAACAAAATAAACAAGTGATTTCAGATCACTTAAGAAATACTAATTTGGTGACGTAGTACGTCCATGCTACCACGTTAACGTTGACATCGAGAATAACGTCTGACATAGAGAATAAAAAATCATTAAATATTTAAGTACGTGCAACAAACACTTTTTTCATCAAATAGAGCAATAAGCTAGCAAACGGATGTTATCTTTGAAGGAATTGTAAATTGAAAAGCTTGAAGGAATTATAGGATTGGGGGCTACAATTGCTCCTTACAGCCGTTGTCCAAATTTCAGAACGATAGAGCAAACGTTTCCGGATTAATAAGAGAAAAACCGACACACAAACTCTTCATTTTATTATTATAGTTCTACTGAATGCAAATTAAACTAATTAATAAACCGACACTTTTCGTCTCGACATTGCGAAAAGCAACTTTAGAGAATGAAGGTTGCTCATCGATTAGATTGTTACATCAGATATAAATAAATGTTCCGAGCTCTTGAAGATTTAATATCTCCTTTAGGTATGCATTCACTGCTCTTTCCGAAATGCCAAAGAATATAACTGGCCTAGTCGCTGTATCATCTTAGCCGCTGACTTTGCTTCCAATGGAATTTACAATTTCATCGTACCACTCCGAGCTCACTTTCATCTTCCACAAACTCTTAGACCAATCATCCTCCTCCTCGAAAGACGGTAAGTCGAATATCTATTTTTAGATTTAAAAAATCAGTGGAAAAAATTTAATATAAATAATAAATTTAATATAAAAATTTAACGTAATTAAAATTTAATATACTTTTTAGTATTATATGAATTACATATAAGTTAGATAAAAAAAAATATTCCGATTTAAAGCCTCTAATCCAGATGTGACCAGAGGATCAGAGAGACCACTAATTCAGAAAATTTAGATTCTTCAGAAGACTAGAGTACTAAACGTACAAGGTTTTCCGTAACAATTACTCTTAATGCATATATGTTACGGTCAATGTAATTATAACCGCTTGATATTAACAATCATCGATTATTAACCAAGTAAATTGGTTAAAGTGACCATAATTTATCATATTTGCGCTTATCACTGATAATTACCAATGAAGTCTGATCAATGTAGTAATTGTCAAAGCACTTGTCATTGTTATAATTAACGACCAGTAATTATTAATAACAGCCATATTTATTACTTTAACTGTAACATATACAGAACATATTTTTAAAAGTAAATGCATTGAAATCAATCCATAAGTTGTTTCGAATTTTATACTATTAAACCTCCATTTGTCGTATGATAAAACTTATGAAATGAAGTTTTAAAAAATTATCATTCATCAGTAGATACGATGATACATATATATTTTTTTTTAAAAATGAGCTTTTAAAGCCATTATTTTAAGTTGAAACATAAGAAGAATTCAGTACTTCCCATGATTCATTTTTTTTAAACTCCAGTAGTCTATTCAATGACGGATTCATTATTACAGCACAGATACATAAAAATTACCTTAGAGTTGAAATTTCAATAAATTATACGTAATTAATTCCACTGATTAAACTTCATTAGCAATAATTAATAATCGGTTAATATGATCAATGCGCATAATTTATCACATTTATCAAAAAACGTCGTTATTATTAATAACAACTTTAACCGTAACATAAAGGTGCGTTGCAAAATGATGACCTCATCTCGGTTTTTTTGTTTTGTTTAACTGTACGAAATGCTAAGAAATACAATTAATATACAACAATCGTATTATCTAAAGTATATAAAATAAAAGCAAGTTTCGATGTAATACATTTGATAATAATTAGAAAAATAAAAAAAAACATACTTTTCACGTGTTACAAAAAGATGACCTCGGTTTAAATAATATCAAACAAATACTTTAGCAAGAAAAACAGCACCTACTCGAAAACATATTTAATGTGTTCTAACAGCTGAAACGGCACCAAATTTAGAAAGAGAAACAGCACCTACTCGAAAACATATTTAATGCTTTCCAATAGCTGAAATGGCACCAAATTTAGCAAGAAAAACAGCCCCTACTCGAAAACATATTTAATGAGTTCTTATAGTTGAAATGGCACCAAATTTAGCAAGAAAAGCAGCACCTACTCGAAAACATATTTAATGCGCTCTAACTGCTGAAATGGCACCAAATTTAGCAAGAAAAACAGAACCTACTCGAAAACATATTTAATACGTTCTAATTGCTGAAATGACACCAAATTTAGCAAGAATAGCACCTACTCGAAAACATATTTAACGCGTTCTAATTGCTGAAATGGCATCAAATTTAGCAAGAAAAATAGCACCTACTCGAAAACATATTTAATGCGTTCTAATTGCTGAAATGGCACCAAATTTAGCAAGAAGAACAGCACCTACTCGGAAACATATTTAATGCGTTCTAATAGCTGAAATGGTACCAAATTTAGCAAGAAAAACAGAACCTACTCGAAAACATATTTAATGCGTTCTAATAGCTGAAATGGCACCAAATTTAGCAAGAAAAACAGAACCTACTCGAAAACATATTTTATGCGTTCTAATAGCTGAAATGGCACCAAATTTAGCAAGAAAAACAGCCCTTACTCGAAAACATATTTAACGCGTTCTAATAGCTGAAATGGCACCAAATTTAGCGAGAAAAACAGCCCCTACTCGAAAACATAATTAATGCGTTCTAATAGCTGAAATGGCACCAAATTTAGCATGAAAAACAGCACCTACTCGAAAACATATTTAATGCGTTCTAATAGCTGAAATGGCACCAAATTTAGCAAGAAAAACAGCACCTTCACCTACTCGAAAACATATTTAATGCATTCTAATAGCTGAAATTGCACCAAATTTAGCAAGAAAAAAAGCACCTACTTGAAAACATATTTAATGCGTTTTAATAGTTGAAATGGCACCAAATTTAGCAAAGATACTAAGGGCAAAATAGGAATGGATATTCCACAGGGGACAAAAAGATTTTAATTTCAAAACTAGGGAGAAATGTGATGCTGATGGCTGCATTCATATATGAATTTTATCCCTGCATAGCTTGAAATAAGGACTACTAAAAGGTAAAGATCAGTGGAAACCTTAATGCAATATTATTTTCTATAGTAATAAGGCAATTTAAAATTATAGATCATTTTTTTATGATAATTTGTATCAAACTTTCACTCGTGTTTTTAGCTTCATTCATTCATTCGTCTTTTTCTTATCGTTACCATTCTAGTTTTTATGCTTTTTCGTGTTTCATTCTTCATTCCTTATTGACGAGTGTCGAAACGAAAGAAATCTTTCCAGGAATCTTCTTTCCCATACAATCCTTTGATACTCACTAATTTCGGTTGTTACAACGAATTACAGTTTAATTATAATAGTCCCGTGTATTTATCAGAATTATTGATTTTCCCAAAGCTCGAAAACTGAAATACGTTTATTTCGAATAAAAGTACGTGCTTGAATTCACCACGATTTCTTAGAAAAGTCTTTATTTATAATCAGTGGTTTATTGAGTACATAACTTAATCATACGATACTAACTGAATAAATGATATCCAAATTGGTATTTATTTTTATGGCTTTCTGTTTAGAAAAATAAAAACAACCCATTAGGACATCTAAACGGATTAGATACAGTTAATGCTATAAAATTAGTTTCTCTTGGGAAAACATATTCATTTACATCATTAAAAGCTCTCGGTTTCTGTCGGTTCTGTTCAAATTATCTGCTAGAATCGGACAAAAGGATTATAGAGATAATCGACTCCCAAATGTGTTGTTAGTAAAAATAGGTAGTTCTTTACCTATCTGCGCGTGAATTGCAAAGAAAAAATAACATTTTCAATCGTTATTTCATTTATTTAGTTCTTTTTCCATAAATTAAAAATTCGGTTGCATTGTATGAAAAATATATAATGGAGCCAAAAGTATATAGTTAAAATATATACAGTAAAGTATATACTATAAAAAGCATATAGTATAAGTATATAGTATAAAAGTATATAGTAAAAGAATATACATTTTTTAAAAAATTAAAAAATCGCATAGAACATATAAACTATTTTTTTTTATTTTCACTTTCATTTATAAAATTTATTTTTCTATGATTTTTCATGCTTGTTTTTTTTAATTCAATGCAAATATCTTTTTATTGTTATTGAAATTAAAAGTGACACAAAGCGAAATTAATAAACAACATCGGGAGCATTTTACTTTATTTTTTATTCGAGCTAGTTTAATTCAGAGAACCTTAACATTTCTATAAAAATATTGAACATAAATCCGCTAAAAATAAATCCCAGTTCAATTCCGAAAATTTATTTTATCACTGATTATGATTACTAGAATATGAGTATCACACATTATAAAGCTTAAGTCAAAAATGATTAATTTTACAAGTTGAAAATGTGACTGTTTAACCGAAAGAATCCGAAGATTATTCCTTTTTTTTCCCTTACAAGTACCAATTCAATAAGCATCTTCCTGAACTCTCTCTGACAATGTATTTATTGACTCAAACAATCTGTTCTAAATGTTCCACACCCCAGGACATCCCTTCATTTCCGCCCAAAGGAACATCTTTTAGAATTAGCCAAAATTGTTTTCGCTCTCTTTTTCTCTCGGAATCAAATGATTATGCTGTGTTGTCAAGGGTGTGTCTCAATGCCTGATTACGTCAAACATTTGAATCCGTAAAAGCTGAAAACAATATTTCGTGTTATTGAGAAATAAAAGCATGAGAGTAAAAACGATGAAAATTTATTATAGTACAAATGTTTTCTTCCTATACGTAACTACATTTCACGATGATTAGCTTACAGTACAGGTTATAAACCTCTCCTACATTTAGGTTAAATTTAATTTATTACAAATAATCAGTTACTTGTTAACAATATTACAGTTTTGGTTGAAAATAGATGTAATCATAAGATCATAGATTATAACCTCATCATTATAGTTCATTAATACTCGTAAGGATGACAATTTGATTATATTGTAAATTATAAAAGCAAGTTATAATTGCTTATAATCGCGATTACAAATGTAATCTCAAATTTTGTAATCTTTCCTAATTATTATAGATCAGTAATACTCGTAATGATGACAGTATGTAATTATGATTACAGTAGTAAAAGCAAGTTATAATTGCTTATAATCGCGATTACAAATGCAATCTCAAATTTTGTAATCTTTCCGAATCATTATAGATCATTAATACTCGGAATGATGACAGTATGTAATTATGATTATGATTGTAAAAGCAAGTTATAATTGCTTATAATCGCGATTACAAATGCAATCTCAAATTTTGTAATCTTTCCGAATCATCATTACAGATCATTAATACTCGGAATGATAATAATTTGTAATTATGATTATAATTGTAAAAGCAAGTTAAAATTGCTCATAATCGCGATTATGTAGTTTCAAATTTTGATGACTTGTAATCATGATTAAAAGTACATGTAATCAATTGCATTTTGTTAAACTCTGAGCGCTGGGCTAAAGGGGAAAAACGTTTAGAAGAATTGGATAATTTAAATTGCCTTTAAATTGATTAGTTTCCTTTATAGAAATGCCTTTCAGATTCATTCAGTCAATTTTATGGTTTTTATTATTGCATTTCTTATTTTGATCAATCTTGATAATGATTCGTCAGTATTCAGTAAGGTTGCCAAACCATAAATATTTCTAGTTATACTTACATATATTTTTTTGCTATATATTTTTATACTTATTCTTTGATCTTAAAACAATTTTTAAATATCGGACAGCTATATGTAGTTGTATTGCTACACTCTAGCAACGTTTCCAAAAATTGACGAATCATTATTAAGATCAATCAAAACAAGAATCACAATCATCACGATCATTTAATTTGCCAAATTAATCTGAAAAACACTTCTATGAATAAAATTAATTAATTTAAAGACATCATAGAAAAAATTCAGTTTCAACCGACTACGAGGAAGAAATGAAATTAAATTTTAAGAAATGGAATTAAGACTATTGCAACAGTTTACTTCTCAAATGAAACTGAAAGAAGTCTCTATTGACTTCAAATTGCATTGAAATAATAGAAATGTCTTCCAATTTCAATTGATATATAAACTAATTTCAATAATTTTAATTCCTTTTTCATAGTTATTCGTTAGATTTAATGACGGTTTTTTTTTTATCTGATTCATGAACAAACCATGAACAATTTTAATGGCTTTCCAATCAAAATGCCTTTAAGAAAATAATGAACTGTTCCAATAGTTGATCCAGAAGTTCTCTCGTATTCTAAGTCGAATCCAAAATTAAGGTATTCAAAGCTAAAATATCATAAAGCCACTACATGAAGCAATGTATCAGAAAGTATAAAAATGAAAATAAAGATATGTCTATGATTAACTTCTGATTAATGACCATATACATCGGAATTATATTCATAATTCATCAAAAAAAAAATTTTTATTAAATTTCCTCACAATTAAGTTGCATTAAACATACGTATTATCTTTCAACAGGCCACATGAAGCATTTTTGGATGCGATTTCTTGGTTTCCATTAGTATATTGGATGCAAGGATCTATTGACAAGTAAGTAACTTACTAGCAATTCCCGTAATGTATACAATAATTCTTCGTTGACAAATACTTAAAAACTATTTTTCAATCTAATAAGCGAAATCATCAATTTAAGTATAAACAAATTAGATTATAGTCTGTCTATTTGAAGAACTCTTTCTGCCACCGAGTCTGAAGTTGTTTGCTGCAATGGAAACAAGAAAGAACACATTTTAGAGGGGAACTTTGGACATAGCTTATCGGCTTTGAGGAGAACTCCTCCAGACTGAAAGTCTGGGGCTGTCTGCTACTATGGTAACAAGCTAGAACACATTTCTAATCGGGATGAAACGGAGGAAAGGCGTCGATTGGTTTACTTACGAAGACCTACGCTAAGATTAATTCACCCCACACCCCTATTCGAAGTGACCTTACCTCGTAACCATAGTATCCGCCACGACGCGAGACGGTTGTTCAGAGGAGTTCTCTTGAAAGCCGTACTATAGAGATCTTTCAACCTTGAAACCATAGTCACCGATAGTACTCCAGACGAATGGAGGGGATTTCTTTAGATGGACAGACTATAATGATACTTTAAAAATTAAACTTATAGAGTTACTAGTAGTCTATAGAAAGATTAAACTTATAGAATTGAAATAAAATTATCCAGTCATATATTTAAAGTTTTTTTAATGCCCACATTCGAGGTGATCTCATTAGATTTTGTGTATTTTCATGGATGAACAGCTTGGACGATCTTTTGCGTTCTGGAATCAATTTAGCAGACAGTGTAGTGGTGGTGAACAAGGAATCGACGAATTCTGCAGAAGAGGACTTTCTGTCCGATTGCAATACCATAGTGGCCGTCCAAACCATGTTTAAGTAGGACGATTCTTTGATTTAATTCATTTTAATTTATAAAATCTTTTATTAAAAAAAAAAGACAAAATTGTTATAAGATGCCGTTGCAGATACGATCTTTTTGATAGTCTACTGAAGGCAGTACTTCCAATAAAAGCTATTTCTACGTTTAAGTGCACTTTAAAACAGTACAAATTCAAAAAATATATCCTTTAAAATATACAATTACAATTTAAAATATACAACGAATCATTTTCTTGAGTATAATGATGAAATAACACTCTACTTTAAACTTTAAAAGTAAATATTTCGAAGAGAAATTTTTTTTTAAACTAAATGAAATAAAATCCAACAAGTTCTTTGGTTACCAACAAGTTACCATTGGGATTTACATGAAATTTTATCACATTGTTGTTTTCTCAATAAATACATTCGGTAGGGCCGTGGTGGCTCAGGGGATAGAACGCTCACCTCCCGATGATACCCAGGTTCGATGGCTGGTCGATTCGAATTCCGCACACAGCTTGCACCGACCACAGTGCTGACGTAAAGTATCCTCAGTAGAAGGATTATGGATCATGGATTAGAGTCCCTTTGCCATCAGGTTAACCGCGAGAGAGTTTCGTGGTTTTCCTCACCATGTTAAGGCAAATGCGGATTAATTCCATCAAAATTACATCCACGAAAGCAAATTTTTCCCAATACTTGTTCCAGGAATTCCCTTGTCTTCTGAATAGGGTTCAAAAGTACAAGGCTACGGAGTTGAACATGGGTAGTCGTAAATCTAAAATTGATCTAAATCTAAAATTGATCTAAAATCGATAACTTTGTTAAAGGCAGTTTTGAGAAAAAATTGAATTAATAGAATGTTATTCACATTACATTCAAATTTTTTTTACTTTAACTAAGGAGTAATAGTGTAAGGAGTGTTACCATTGTTAATTACTCTACATAAAAAAACTAAAAAAAATTAACTACATTAAGTTCAAACATCTTTTATTAAATTTAATATTAAATCACGGAAATATGTTTTGTATAAAACTGCTAAATATATGGCACATGCATAGAATAAACAAAATAGTACTTCTTATAACAAAAAGGCCTTTCACGTTAATGTCACATATTTAAAGACAAAAAGTTAATTTATATTTATAAACAAAACATTTTACGATAAGATAATAAAATTTACTTTACTCATTAAACTCAGCTTGAAACTTTTAATTACTATTGCTGCATAAGAATTTGCTAACTGCTCAATAAAAAATGTCTGAAAATATTTAAGTTTCATTAAAATTCAACGTCTTTGAAAGTAATTAAACGGAAGCAGTATAAAAAATGAAAAATTTTCCTTAATATATGCATCCCTCTGCTAACTCAATTATGTAAAAGTCCGAATAATAAACATATTTATTATTAGAAGAAGAATTAATATTCTAAAATTATCTTTTTTTTCAAAATTAAGGCATTGTTTAAGTACGTTACTAATTTTCCACTACCTACGTTTCATTTCCGCTTTTTGCTTAATTTATTCACTGAAATGTAAATAATTTTCTAAATGAGGATATATTTTTCATTTTTCTAATACTTTGATCTGTTATAAAACTTAAAAACCTATAAAGGCAAACGCAATTTTTAAAACTATCGGCCAGTAAACTTAATTATCATCATCATAACTTTTTGTAATGAGTCAAAGAATTTATATGAAAGAACAAATTCATTTGCTTAAAAAATTAAAACTTTTATTATTACTTACTTAAATTTAAGAAGAAACATGTCAAGAAAATAAATATTTATGACATATTTACTGAATTACCCTCATCAGAACACGAACTTGCTAACACAGTTTATGATTTAAGTATTTTTAAATTTTTCAGTAAAGAATTAAAATGATTCACGAAATTTAAATAACATAAGACAATAACTGCACATTTTTCAAAGTTTCAATTTTATGAAAAAGATAATTTCAGATAATTTAATTTTAGGAAAAAACTAAAATAGGCTATTGTTGTTGTTTACGCATGTCTGTTAAGGCAGAGGGGTGCGATTGTTCTTGTTTTCCAGTGGCGCCATCTATGGCCAAGAATTCGACTATTGCCACACCCATACGTCACGCCTGTTTATTGGGCGAACCAATTTAAGCTTCCATTCATTCATCCACAGATCGTAATTGTGACCTGAATCAGAGAATGATCAATCTCTAATTCAGTATCCCCAGAGGTATTTTATTTTATAACCGTCGTCGAACAGACGACCCAATTCTGGTTTTACGACTACAAATATTTAACTCCGTAGCCTCGTAATTTTGAACTAATCTAGAAGACAACTCCTGGATCAGTACCCCCAGAGATATTGATTTGTTATGGGAACATGGAGGACTTTGCGACTCGACAAATTTAACGTGCATCAGTCACCATTTCCTACACGCGGAGCCTTCGGCCGGCTGGGATCGAACCCACAACCTCTTGGACATTGGCCCAGTGCCCTACCAACCAGGCTATCTCGGACTTCCCCAGAGGTATTAATTTGTTATGGGAACGTGGAGGACTTTGCGACTCGACAGATTTAACGTGCATCAGTCACCATTTACTACACTGGGAGTCTTCGGCGGGTGGGGCTGAAGCCCACGAACTCTCGGACATGGGCCCTACCGACCAGGCTATCCCGACATAGGCTATTGATGAGAAATATTGCGATGATATTTCTGTGGTTCCGCTGTCTTCAACAACACTATCTTGTCTAGCACTCATAAGCAAAAAATCGTCTTTTAATTGCACCTGCTGATGTGACTTCATATTACTAAAAATCACAACTGAATTAATAGTTACTATAAAATGAAAACAAAATAGTTATAATTACAAATCATAGAAATACGTTATGTATGTTAACTATGTAATTATATAACTTTGTTAATATATTATAAAAATGTTAATTATATAACTTTGACTGGATTGAAGAATATCAGCCTTCTTCGATTAATTATACAACAGACCGCAATTTCCTCACGTAAATGCTGATATGTGGAGGGCATGTCTGTTGCCAACAGCGTTGTTTTTCAAGATTTTTTTCATTTACCTTCCCCGATCTTTTTCGTTATTTAAACATAAGATCTAATTTCCTGTTCAACGAATCTATATCAACGTGAATTCAAATTATCTATAATTTTAACCACGACAGTTTTCGAATATTTTTTGCGTGGAATCTTATTCCAGCCCAGTTAACATTTGCTATTTCAAATTCTGGACTTGAGGAAGATAGGCAGTGTTACAATTAATCTAAAATATGAATGAATAGATTTCGATTAATGGCATAGAATAAATTGATTTCCATACAGAATTTTTCAGTCCCAAGAGGATCACCATCAATCTAAGCCTTATGCCACCCTAAAAATTAAGAAATCGCCACGAATCTAGATCGTTTCAAATTATTCATATCGATTATTTTTTATATGCGATAAAATTACTGATACTTTACTCATAAGCTTTCATTCAAGAATCGAATCTAATTAGTTTTCTGCTACTTCTTTCAAAAATAAAAGAACTTTTGTCATTGGAATTCAACTAAACTCAAAATTGCTGTGGTAAGAGAAATGTTTTTATCTATGGAACATAAACGGATAGTATCAATCTTTTGAAAATAGCTAGTACTGTTCACCTTCCACTTAAACTTACATGTAATAAATTTCCTGCAAACCAGTTACAGTCGGACTTCTATTTAAAGAACTTCCTTTTTGCGATTTTTTTCGAGGAATTAAGAACATTTTGGAAATTTCTTCGCAAAATAACTTCCAAATAACGAAGTGAATTTACTATTTACCGAACTTTTCTTTTCAATCCACTTTCCCCATTTCTTAAAATATTTCAGAACATTTCAAACTTGTTAACACATTTCATGGGGGAAATGAGTTTGAATCGATTTTTGCAGCCACTTAGCAGTAAAATCCCTTTCCCTTTTTGTTTGCATTTCAAACGAAAAACTCAGACAAGATTTTATCAGTAATGTATGTTTAAAATCACTTTTATAACTGCAACGATAATTTTATACATAAATTCAGCTTTTTTCAGTTGAAAATGTATGTAGCATTCAGTTGAAATGTATGTAACACTGGATAATGTTTTGCTTTATTCTTGCTTTCCATGCAGATTTCTTTTATGGTTAAGATTTATAAAATAAATAATAGATACTAGTTTTCAAGATAAAGGTGTATCAATTTCTATTTTAATTATGGCTAGTGTTCATGAATTTAAAACTTGTGTTGCTTAAGTTTTTCAGAATGTGATTTTCTATTTAACGAATTTTCCATATAACGAACTTATTATCGGGATTTGGCGACTTCAATAGAATAATAATAGTTAATTACTTCAATAGTTAAATAGAGGTCCGACTGTATTTTCATATATTAATGTTTCTATTTCCACAGAAGTTAAAATATTTTTCAATGGTTCTATCAAGATATATCTTTTAAAAACAACAGATAAAGTTAACTTTTCTAATCTAACTCAGATAGAATTGATTGAAACTAAGCTAGGCTTTTGAAAATAAATTCTATAGTGGTTAAAAGAACTCACTTATTTTAAAAATGTATTTATTTTACAATGGAAATATTATACTTAAACCATGTTTCCCTAGATACTGATGCATTTCAATTTTCTCTAGAATGTTTCCCAGTGTTAGAATCATCACAGAGCTCAGTCAATCTAGTAATATGAGGTTCATGCAATTTAGGGCTAACGATACATATGCGTTACATTTATCTAAAATGGAAAAGGTATTAATGTTTTTCTTATTTTATTTACATACCGCACATATATTTTTTTCTCTTTTTTCCCTTTTTTGAGTTTTAATAATAGCGAACTAAAAGAAATACACCGAAGAGTCATTACATTATGACCACCCTGCTAATAACATGTGGGAATACCTTTAGCCCTCAAAACTGCTAGCACCCGCCGTGGCATTGATTCCACAAGGTGCTGATAGGTAGCCTGAGGTATCTGGTACCAATTCCCTCACATTGCGAGGGGATAGCGTGGCAGCACGAATTTGGTTTTCTAAGTAGGACCACAAATGCTCTATTGGATTAAGGTCAGGTGAATTTGGGGGCCAAGACATGACTTGAAAGTCACTGGAATGTTCCTCGAACCAATCCATGACGATTCGACCCTTATGACATGGTGCATTATCCTGTTGGTAAACACCATCCCCCGCAGGAAAAACTGTTGCCATGAATGGGTGAACCTGGTCTGCAACTATGTTCAAGTAGCTTTCAGACGTCAGGGATTGTTCTATGAGGATTATGGATGCCCCAAGAAAACATTATTCCTGGGCGAGAAACCATGAAAACCTGGGCGAGCCCATTGTTATAGATGGAGGGTGGTCATAATGTAATGGCTCTTCGGTGTATATTATTATTGATTTTTCGGTCAAAAGATTACGTTCAAAATATGAAATTCAACGTGGCTTACGATGTACAGAGTGTCTTGAAAAATGCTGTTACACGTTAATCAAAGGAGCTGGGGCACATCATACCGATTGAAAATTGCATAATAACCCATTCAAATCATACGTATATGAGCGTACACGGAATCTAACGTACGTTTGCAAAATCTCCTTACTAAGTTAATCGTGGCGAAATAAACGATTACCTAGATTTGAAAAATAATCATCTGTGTTTGAAAAAAAAAATTAACCTGAAGGAAACAGATTGTGGGATTCAATAAGAATAAATAAATGAGACGTAATTTTACTCGTTGACGAGGCTTATAACAATTCAAATAGGGAACGACTTTTATTGCTATTTATGAAGATTTTTGTTTTTAAAAATTTGAATACAATTTTTAAGATTTTTATTTGGCTACACCTATTTTTTTTTCTACTTTTGATTGACATCTGCTCGAGCGGGAGGTTATAAAATGAAAATCTCGTAAAGGAAGAATAAATTTTCTTCAACAATGGATAAACAGACAATATTTAAAGCTGCAAAAAAAAATAACGAAAATGCACATAAATTTACAATAACTTTTAAACAGATTGGAATTTCGAAACAAAATTCGTATTAAATTCATTAATAAAAATGACTCATTCAGCACGTCAAATTTTAAACTTGCATTTCAACGAGATAGAAATCAACCAAACGGGGTATTTTTTACCTACAAGTTTAACAGTTCAGTAGTTAATTCACGAGCTCATTATCGAATCCTAATATCTTTTATTATGTCGTGATTCATGTACACTTTTCTGCATACCTTCGTAATTTTAAGTTTCTAAGTGCAATAGATTTTGTGCATCAAAACAAAACAAAAAATGAGAAAAATTAGCAAAAAAGTAACACTTAAAATTGCAATAACTTTCGAACGAATTGGAATTTCGAAGAAAGAAAAAAAAGAACTCTGCGTTGATTTCATTTATAAACATGGCTCTTTCAGCATACCAAATTTCAACTATGTAGTTGCCTTCATGTAAAATGTAGAGCGGCCCGTATATTTTTCCAAAAAGTTTATCCGCTAATAATTCATCGTTATTTCTGTACACGTTTCTACATACCTTAGTAATCTCAAGTTTTTAAGTCTTATATTTTTTGAGCAGCAAAACGAATATAACGTTATGTTGAACATCAAAATAGAGACGGTGGACCCGACGTTTTTTAATAGGGATATTTTAACAAGGCAAAAGATTCATATAGAACAAAAAAAATTGGAAAAAAAAGACGCAAAATTAACTGTTTTAACATGAAATTAAAGCTTGCGTACATACGTTAATAAAAAATGATGAATTTTATAGCATTTTTTTAATATAATATTTTTCGTGTATACTTTTCAAATATTATTAAGAATAATTTTTCTTACTTTATTCATTAGAGTGAAAGAGAAAGGGGTTCTCATATCTCATATATGTTCCGATTGCCATTTGCAGCGGGATGTGTGTTCAGCGCGAGTATGCTGGATACTTTATTATACCAGGTAATATTTACTCTTCCGTTTATTCGTTTAAAATAATATTTGATACTGATTTTTCTTTTTAACTTTATTAAAACCTTACTAAACAATGTCTTCCTCATACTGGGGGATTTAATTTAAGCTCGCTTATAAAAAGTCAATTCGAAAAACTAAAACTAATGAATAAGTGATATAACTTAACAATATTTTTATGGTATACGTTTAATATTACACAAATATTAACAAATGTTTTACCTAATATTGATCAACACAAACTTTGCCTCTTGTCATATGAAAGTCATATTTCAATAGTGGTCCAATTCCACTTATTAACACTAGAAAGACTGAAATACCTATATTGCCCAAAAGCAGTCAAAATGAGTGCATTGTGAAAGAATAATGTATAAGGAAATTTGTTTCAAATTAATTTTTTAATATTTTTTATATTATTTTCAGTTATATAACAAGTGGTCCAATCCTTTCAATAGTGGTCCAATTCCACTTATTAACACTAGAAAGACTGAAATACCTATATTGCCCAAAAGCAGTCAAAATGAGTGCATTGTGAAAAAATAATGTATAAGAAAATTTGTTTCAAATTAATTTTTAAAAAATTTTATATTATTTTCAGTTATATAACAAGTTATTAGCAAATATCAACAATAAAAATAATTATAAAAGTCACAAATTGTGTAATTATGTACATCATTGTTTTTCTAATTGAAATTAAAAAGAAGTCAAAATGACTTCCTTGGGCAATCTAGTGTTAAAAAAAAAAATGAAGTTACCTTCACGTTCATGCAAGTATTTTCCACTTCCAGTTTATTTCTGCTGCCAAACAAAGAGAACCACAAATCAGACAAGATAAAAAGAAAAAAAACATACATTCATTTGATTTTATGACTCTGAATCTCAAAGCAAATAAATAAATAAGATTTGGAAGAAGAAAAAAAGAATTTGGACCACTGTTGAATTTAAGTCTTCATAATTGAACTTATTGTATACTTGCAGGCATTCGTGAAAGAATACATGATAACATTTGTACGGCTGTTGTTGGGAATCGATCAAGCCCCAGGATCAGGTTTTCTCTCATCTGTGAGTATAAAAATAATAATAACAAATAAGAATGTTTGTTTCGAATGTTATTTCAATTATGCGTATTACGTGACACAATTAAAATTTTCTCTTTATAAAACTTAAATAAGGATTTATTTAAATGATGTTATTTTTCTTGAAAAGTACACTGTTGATAAAAACTCAACAAAGATCTTTATTTTACCTCGTGTATGTCTGTTCGGGTGGAATATTGTAATCGATTTTAAACTAACTTCCCGACTAGCTACAGACTTCAAATTTGGCACATAGTTCAGAATTGGATGACAATGCATGAAAATGAAGAGAAAGAAGATATACAAAGTAAAATAAAATGAAAGAAAAATTAGTATTTTAGCGATTGTCTTTTGCTGTCGATTCGATTATTTCAAATTAGTGTCACGTGTCAGTTGAAAAGTTTTGTGTACAGTGAGTGAAAAAATTACACAAAAAAAATTATAATAAATAATAGTTAAAAAATAAAAATTTGAAAGACGAAAAACGTGGGGCGAATGAAATACATAACAGTACATATACACATACTTATACACATTTTCTTACTTATACACATGCACAGCCACATACACATCCACATGCATATACACAAACATATTCCACATACACATCCAGATACAATTACAATTACAGATATACATACACATATTCTCATGAGCACACATACACACACTAATATAACATTACTGTTATGAATTTCATGCGCCCCACGTTTTTCGTTTTTCAAATTTTTATTTTTTAATTATTATTCTCCACTACAAAAACGTGGGTTTCAAAAATATTTTTTATTTTGATTTTTTTTTTTTCAAATGAAAACAAATAGGAATAAATCCCATGTAACTGCGCTTGATGAAATGCTAACTTAAACTGAACTTTTAGAGCTGACAAGCAGCAGATGTGAGCCATAAGTATTGGCAATAACAAAGGATACACTTAGTTCAGTTAACATCAAATATTATTTATTTTCCATCATATACTTTGTTAAATCAGCAGACACGTTTTTCTTTAGTAGGTATGCTTTTACAACTAACTTTATTAATAGATATTTTGTTAGAATAGAAAGGTTTTCAAACAGATGTAGGCATCAAAGTTACTTTTATAGTACATATCTAATGAAAATCTTTAAATAAATAAATAAATTTCGAAGTAAAATGAAATCATTTATTATTCAAAGATATATGAATTATTTTGAACATACTTGTCCAACTAAATGCTTCTAAAACCGACAAGTAAAAAAAAAAATTTTGCTACTGGAAAGTAATTTATTTTAGAGATTTGCCATTTGCCATTACCAACGACAACAAAATAGATTCACATTTGGCGCTGATTACGGCTCTTGTGTCAATGAATTCCACAGCCCATTTAATCAGCAGGGAATTTAAAAGAATAAAGTCAGCGCTTTTGTCTTATATCCCTATTCAAAACAACGAAGTTCTTCTCTAAACAACGTCTTTTAAGGAATCTTAAAACGTAGTCTTTTAAGGAATCTTATTAATAGGAAATTATATTAATACCTTTCGCTGCACTGTCAATGCAGGCTTTTTGGAGAGTGTCACAGATCTTGCAACAGTACGAAATAATAATAAAAAAAGTAATCTTTACTTTTACATTCAAAGTTAAAAGGTGATGCCGTTATTTATTCATTTTGCAGATGAAAATAACGAAAGAAGATTTGTGGATAAGAACGTATGGACGACTTTACCAAAAACTTTGCTCATCAACTTGCGAAATTCCTATTGGAATATACAGAACACAGATAGCTGGACCATGCGAAGCTTCAACGGTATGACTTTATTTTTCTTTATCAATTTATAGTAATTGTGCAATTTATACAATTGTAGTTATAATTGTAACACGTTACAATTGTAAAGAAAAATAATACTTTCATAATAAATGTATGGATGTCAAAACAGGCGATATTATTCGACAAATTTTGTTAAGTTGGATCGGTGCAATTTGGGGCAATATTTTTTGCCCCAAATTGCACCGATTCTTTGGGACATCCATCTAATTAGAGAATAAAATATTCCTAAAAATAAAATTGTCTTAAAATATTATATAATTTTATAAAATATATTTTATTTTATAACCCAATTTTTGGTTTACGACTACTAATGTTCCACTCCATAACCTTGTAATTTCGAATCCGATCCAAAAGATGGAACTCCAGGATTAAGTATTAGGAGAAATTTGCCTTCGTGGAGGATTGTTTTGAATAAATTAACCCGCATTTGCGTTACACGGAGAGAGAAACCACGAAAACCTACCACGGTTCGCTTGACGGCAAGGGGACTCTTAATCCATGATCTGTCTACCACAGAGGATATTTTACGTCATCACAGTGGTCGGTGCGACCCGAGTGTATCAACCAGCCATCGCTGATTTTTAGACCCGGCTAACCTCATTGGAAGGCAAACGCTCTATCCCCTGAGCCACCACAACTCAATAAAATACATTAAAAAGTTAGGACAAATATTTTTTGGAAAATTTATTATATTCGATACTTATTTTAATGTAAAATATAATATTTTTGTAAATGCAATACATTAATTTAGCATTAAATTTCATTTGTTAAGTTTCATAAATAATAGTTATATTTCAAGACAGTAAAACTTCAATAAGCATAGAAGTGTTAAGACCAATATTTCAAGTTGCCTCACAGTGTGAGAACAAGTTTAAATGCTGATTCTATTCTGTTTGGAAAAAAAACCTTTATTTCAGTTAGTTAAAACTATAACTAAAATATGTCCCTATAATTATTTTATAAAGAAAAGAGTGTCCATTAAATATCTTATATATCTAATAAAATAATGTCTTTGGAAACTGTGTTACTAAATAAAATAATTTATTAAATTTAAGAATTAATTCAGAAGGGAGTAAAAATTATAACCTCCATTTTTGTAGTATAGAGATAAGCAGATTTATATTTTCAAAAAATATATATTTACTATCACATATTTCAAATTGGAAATAACTTTTTGCTAAACATTCGCATTTTGCAATAACTAAAACATTAATTGAGCAAAATGAAATCTCCTATAAGATTACAATAGATACAAAATTATTTACAATAGGGAAGCTAAATATTTTTAAGATGTGAGTAAGCCCTTTTTATCTCTTAAATCTTTGCTTATAACAAAATTAAATCTTTAAATATTATATCTTATACATGAGAAGTTTTTTGAAGAAATTGCATGCGTAGCAATTAAAATATTTTTATGTGAATTTATATCTTTTATTTTATATATTTTATTTTTATATATTTTATTTTAAATATTTAATTTTTTTTTTTAAATTAGTGTCTAAATCGATCATAAAATCTTTCAGGTATCCCTGGAGCTTGCAGACAGTGAAAGAAATCGCATAACTTCAGATATTGAAAGACAAGAAATTAGTAATTTAGTAAAGAATCGTATGATGGATTTAAGGTTGCCAACAGAAGATTATGGTGAGAGATATATTTGAATATTAAATTATATCAATGTCCTGTTTTATATTAATAGTTGCAATGTTTAACTTAGAAAGCAAAATAAACACTTTTGAACTATAATTAATATGACAGGGTAAGTCTAGAAAATGATTGCATAAAACATTTTGGGAGCATTGCGCATTATTTAAGCCACATTATTTATTTTCTAAATTAGTCAAAAACACAAATAACACAGTAGAAACAGTTTTTAAAAACAATTTAACACTTAAAAAATTGGTAAATAAATTTATATTGTTAATGTATACTTTTTTTTATCAATCACAAAAATAATTAATAGTGAGAAAATTTAGATTTTTTTCTGAATTTAACTAGAATTTTTTATCTTTTCGGACAACTATTTTGTAAGAAAAAGTAATTCACATAAAGCTTTTAAAGTTATTCTAAAACAATTTTTATTTAAAAAAAAAAAAGAAAAGAAAGAAGCACAATAGCTAATGAATGAGCCACTCACAAATTTTTAGTATTTATATTCAAAATAGTTGTTAAATATACTTTCTTTTCTGTTACTTTTAATTTGTTATGCATTTTAAGATGTTTTTACACAAAAAACCTATTTATAAATATTAATGAGCATAAAAAAACATTTTGGAAGAATGAAAGATTAAGTTTCTGAGCACAAGTTTCTTTTTAGACCACTATTAACATTATGATATTTTAATAGACTTATAAATCAACTGGTTTTATAAACTTGATATTCAATTTCTCTTCATTCTTTTTTTTAAAAAACTTCATTTTGAAATAAAATAAGAAAGTGGAAGATAGAAAAAAACTTCTGTTCTATAATATTGAAACAAGAACACAATGAAATTTCCACTTAATATTTTTATACATAAGTAATTTTAGTGGTTTATCCAAAATTATTCAATTACAAATTCTATGATGTTACTTTATTGTTGATTGGAATAGACTTTTAAAATAACATGAGTGAGACGAATCATTAATTATAATTGTGAAACTAAAAAACAATATATATTAAAAGATTTCTTACTTCATTTGCTGAAAATAAGAAGTAAGCATATCACTCTTGAAAGCATCATCATAAAAATTTGATAATGCAAAATTGTGACTCGAGTTTCCTTTTCGTAGAATATAATTTTCATGAAACAATGAATCCTGTGGGTTAGGCTAAAACCATGTATATAATTAGTAGATGGTCCCTAAATTAGAGCTATTAAATTGTGCGATTTCTATAATAAGTATTTATTAAAATAAAACGATAATAGATAGGAAAAAATCCAAATCTTTCTATTCTTAACATTTCTGTTTAAAAATATGCATTTGGTATTCTAAGAAAAGGATATTTTCGGAACACATACAAAAATTAGGAACATTAAGACAAAAAGCTAAAAATCTGACAAACTATTTTTGATTATGAAAATCTGGAATATCAAGAAAAATACGGTTAAAGGTCTGAGCTGTCGTTGTGGAGTACTATTAGACTGTTGATTAAAGCTGATCACCGAGTTTCTTATGGATGGGTACCAGTTTCCTGGGGAAACATAGATCTAAGTATCATTAATACTAAGGCAGAGCCGACTTATCATTTATTGTCTACATACGGGTGATCGGAGTGCATTACCAACCACCAAGCAGTTGGTCACAAAATTGTGGAGCTTTAACCTCCATGACCCTTTTGCTCATAACGAACTGTGGAGGGAATGCTTTACTTTAAATCACTTTTTTAAAAAATTAAATTTAGTGAAAGTCAAAACAATATCTCAAATTTTAAGTTTAAGCTATATGGCACCCCTTCATTTTTTATTTTATTATTATTCTTACACATAAAAGTTAACATAAATAGTTATTAGCCGAACATGAATTTCAATCCGAGAAAAGATGGATAAAATAGAACAAAGCTGCCATTATCCATCCCAGGGTTTATTAATACGAATGCATCAAACAAAGCACCCATAACCCAACATTTTCTATGTTGATTAGAACAACAACAAAAAATATTCACAAAGTTTTGATGCTTAGCAGTATTCATAGGTGTGGATAGCTAGGATTTACATAACTTCTCAAGATTCTCTATTATTCTCTAAACTAAACATATGGAATTACCATTATTATTTAGAGAGCAACAACTATATTCGCGGTAAAAGTAACCTTCTAACGTCGAACTTGTCTAATTCTTGTTGAATTTACTTCATTAGAGTGTAAAACTTTAATTAAATATTTGTATAATACTTTTTTGACAACATACATTTATACCGATCCACTGGAGGCAGCATTTTTTATAGATTTTTTCAAATTGAGAAGATAAACTCAAATTACTATCCAAAACAATACAATCCATTAATAATAATAAAATTTTTAAAAAATTCAATATAATTTAATAGTTTTTAATTTTAAAAAAACTTTTTAAAAAAATAGCTTGTGGTATA
Source organism: Parasteatoda tepidariorum (assembly GCF_043381705.1). Taxonomy (NCBI): domain Eukaryota; kingdom Metazoa; phylum Arthropoda; class Arachnida; order Araneae; family Theridiidae; genus Parasteatoda; species Parasteatoda tepidariorum. The sequence goes on along the minus strand of NC_092204.1, from coordinate 49,171,675 downwards.
ATTTTAAACTACAAAAAAAATAATTTCCTGCTAACTCAAATGCCACGCCAATATATGCAAAGCAGATCAGCAGAAACGTCGACATAAATTTTACAGCTTCACAAAGCTTAAAATAAAAAAAATCCTTTTTATTCCATTGTCTACTATTAGAGGGAAAAAAACTTAAATAGTATTCGTAAGAATGATTAAATATATTTGGGTGAGGGATCAAACTGAAATGAAATCTTTCAAAGTTTTCATACGTATACACCGAGTTAAAAAGGTGAAATAATGAAAGGTTGAAACAAAAAAGCCTGAAATACTATGCTAGGCTGGTTTTTCTTTTTTTTCCCCTCCAACGCACATTTTTAAAGTTTTTCATAATTATTCATTACATTATTCCTTATTATTCGAATTTATATTTGTTAGTTACCTCCTCATTAAACATGTATATAAAATATATCAGAACTGAACTATTAGTTCCGATATCGTACCATAAATAATGCATACAGGTTAGGTTTTCCTGAAGTATGATGAGTTCAAAAAGTCATTTAGAACAGTAGTGACTCAACGGATAGAGCGTCCGCCTTCCAATGAGGTGAACCGTGTTCGAATCTCAGCGATTGCTGGTCTATAGGAATTCCGCACCAGGCTTGCACTAACCACAGTGCTGACGTAAAATATACTAGGCGGATCATGGGTTTGAGTCCCTTGCCATCAGGCTAACCTTGGGCGGTGTTCGTGGTTTTCCTCTAAATGTAATGGTGATAGTTTCATCAAAAAGTTCTCCACGAAGGCAAATTTTTCCTACTACATGAGCCAGGAATTCTCTTGTCTTCTGGAATGGGTTCAAAATTACAAGACTATGAAGTTGAACATTAGTAGTCGTTTAAAAATAAAAAATAAAAACATGTGAAATTGTTTCTTGTTATTAATTTTGCACCCCTACTGAAGATGCGACATCAATATCTCTTCTGATCGATACTGTTTATTTTCTTTGTTATGTTTGTTTGCATTTAGTTAATTTCTAAGTAACGCTGTTTTCTGGATTTCATATTTAATATCCTACCTATTTGTTAAAACTCTAATTTAAAAATTTTGAATATGTTTGCTTATGAGATTGAACAGTTGCGCGCACTTCGAACTTTTGGAGTATCCCCGTGGTTATTAGTAGTCGTAATAAATAGTTATTAGTAGTCGTAAACCCAAAATTGGGTCTGTTGTTCAACGACGGTTATAAAAATAAAGTTATTTAAACCCAAAACGTTTATGAAGAAAAGAATAATTGATTAAAATAAATTTTAGAACGCATACAACAACATTAAAAGATCATTAATCTTGCATAAAAAAAATCTTAAGAACTTAACATAGAAAGGGAGTTTCTAGCAAAAAAGAAAGAAAAAACAACAAATACATACATATTCATATCTTTCAATTTTAAGTTCAGTTTAAATTTCCAACTGAAAAATAAATAAGTTAACTCAAAAATTTCATTTTTATTTTATTTTATGAGGTTAAATATTTCTTGCTTCGACCTTTTTCGAAACTTAATTTCTCTGAAATATTTTAAACTGAGAATTTCTTTGAAAATACCTTTCATAGCTTTGACATAATTATAGATGATTTCCATATTTAATTTTTTTTTTCAAAATATTTACGTGTTTTTGTTTAATTAATATACAATTCTTTAAATGATTTATTATTAAAATTAAGCTTAGAATGAAAAATATAACTATAAAGAGGGAGTTCTGATTAATATTAAAATATTTTTTAAAGAAAATATAATCATAAACATTTTTAATTGCATTAGTTTGCAGGATTTCATGTTGAACATATATATTTATTTTAAAATCTTATCGATCATAATGTAATTTAATAATCAAAGAGATTTTTAGAAATACATCTTTTTAAAGAAAAAATGCATAACAATATATAGATATAATCTTTACGTTAATTGTAAACTGTACTTTTAGATGATGTATCGGAAAAGAGGAATGGCCTTTCTTACGTGATAATTAATCCTAGCTGTGATCAGAAACTGGAGCTAGGGGATGTGATGTAAGTATAACGTTCGAATATTCCATTATCCTTACACTCATTCAGACGAAATGATAATAAATCTTTAGTAATAACATTTTTAAGTAACGGCTTGATTTAAGTCCAACTCATAAAAAAAAAATCTCGGAATAGCAGCAAAATCATAAAATTCATATTATACAACTTAAATCAGGGAACCTCTATAAGTATTCATTAGTCATAATACAGCTTAATGATTTAGCTATTTTGGAAATTTTAAATAAGTTACTTAATAATTCAATGATAGAAGTTGAAATTGTGTTGTTGATAGGAGGCTAGTAGTACAAAAACAAGAAATTATATCGCAAATCTCCAAATCTGTAAGTAAAAATATAATGTATATTTAAAATAAATGGTGTGTAGATTTAAAAAAAATTTTGATAAAAACAAATAATAATATTAACTGTCATTTGAAAGAATTTTAAGTTCACTTGGAAAATACGGTTTTTTTTAAATAATTTCTATTTCTTTATTATCGTTCTGTGTTTGTTTGCTTTCGATTGCTAATAAGCTCTACTTAAAGCGTTCAAAAAATTATGCAAACTTGAAACGCTATCCTACGCTCCAGTTAAAATTAGAACACTTTAAATAGTAGGAAAATAACGGAAATTTTCATTGGCGAAAAATGGCACAGAATGGCACAATAAGAACATGATAGAAACATGTATTGACATCCGGAACAAAACTCCGTTTGAAATTTTGTTAATCAAATCTAAATTTTCAATTGCAAGATTTTCACTTTAAAAACAAACCAACTCAAACGCAAGTTAATTACTTAATTGCAACAAAAAATAAGCATATTAAAAAAACAATTTTGCATTTTAATTAATTATATGAATTCAAATCAGCAATCAAAACTTTTAAGTATTGCGTTTATTAATTTCCGATAATTTTTAATTATAGTGAAAATAGGCATTTTTACTTAACCCTTTGGCCAATTTGTCCCAACAAATGTTTAAAAATTACTAATGTGGTGAAAAGCACTTAGAAACTCATTGTAATATGTCCCAGTCGTAGAGTCGAACCAAGTATAAGTGTTTCATGTGTCAAATATCCCCTAGGTGGCGCTAAAGAGTTTCTTGCCTGAAATGGCATTGTGATTTTGCGCTGGGACAGATATATCCCCCTAGTATTCTTCATTGGGATTGTTATGTCCATTCATATTTTCTCAAATGAACATAGAAAAAAAGAACAAATATGAGCTGTCGAATGTGTAATATCGGGTTATGCAAAGATTGCTTCACCCTGTATCATACCATGTAAAAAAAAGTCCATATAATAAATTTTTCCGGAATGATAGATTTGCGTGTAGTAAGTCGATCATTATAGGTGGGACATATGTATCCCACCATTAAGTACGGCTGGGACATATATGTCCCAGCCTCTAAATTGATAACCGCTTGTCAGAAAAATCCCAAATACTAAATTTGCCTTATTTGTGACCTATTTTGTCCTTTTGAATAATAAACGGGACAAAAAAATCCTTTTTTTAAATTCATAGTCAAAGGGTTAAAAGTGGCTTTTTCCTGAGGAAGGTGAGCACTGGAAAGAACGTTTTACAATGGAAGGAACGAAAATATGTACTTACATTTTGAATACTTTCATTTTTATTTCTTTCCAAAATTCAGCTTTGGTATGGTAATTTAAGACAGGGAGATCAGTCACTTACTGCTAACTATTCTTCATCACATCCATTCGCAAAGCGAGCAACTGAAAACACTCTCCAATTCCCAACCTAACTGAAAGTGTCCTTGAAATTGTTTTGCAATCCAATATCTCCTGAATTGCTAGCTTACTAGAGACATCTTTTAGAAACAATGCAAAGTAAAAATATGAAAAATCCAGGCAAATCAGCGGCTTGGAGTAAAAAAATACACAACCGCAGCAGTGTACAGGCAAATAAACAAAATTCACTTTCGTGGCAGGTGTTCAGACTTAACAACTAAGTAAGACATAATAAAAACTCACTTTTTTTTTTCTTTTAGATTTCTAATACGGCCAAGTCCAATCTCAAGTGTTAAGATCTTCATGAAGAAAGGTTCAGTTAGAGGAAAATCAGCGCCAAAACAAAAGAAGAAAAGAAACTCTTCAGACGAGTCTCTACAAGCAGAGCCACTTTTAGGCGAACAAGCCCAGCATGAGAATGGCACAATACACTTACCCAACAGAAGCAAATCTATAGACGTTGAAATCACGCCACCAGCTGACGGTATGAAGGGAACAATAGTGTGATCACCAGTTAGAATGTGATTATTTTTAAACATAAATGTATATCAATATTATTGAGGAGTACAACACATTGTACATAAAATACATGACACACAAGAAACTTATTGAAGAGCACATGAAAAAACATGACTTCCTAATTAAGCTTGTGTATATTTATATTCCATTTTGATATAACATGAAACATGCACAAGACACAATTCTTGTACGATTAAGCTGCATTAATTTCCTGCAGCAACAAGCATAAATGCATATCTCACATCAAAATCAAATAGGGCAACAACAAAAAATATTTTACTGATTTTATATTTAAAATGAAATGGCAGAAAAGGTACTAGATAAATTGAATAATTTACTAAACTATTAACTTGGACGGCGCCAATCAAACTTATGCAGGGCCTATTTAGAATGAAGTCTAAATTTGCAAAACACAATTTATTAAATTAATAACCATTAAAGATATTTGAATAAGTCAATTATTATTTTAACCGTGTTTCTACAGTAAATTATTCAACTTAATAACAGAACATACCTATTCAATATTTTTCACAGAAAGATGTCCCGTTATAATAAATAAATAAAACCTTGCTCACATTTGATAACCTTAATTTTTTCCTCTGAATAATTTTTACATAAAAACCAGCTACAATAACTGTGATGTTAATTAAGAAACTATTTGTTAGCCCAAGACAAGATGTAAAACAACTAACAAGGATACTTATTCTCCACGAAGGCAAATTTTTCCTAATACTTGATCCTGGAGTTCCCTTGTCTTCTGGATTGGGTTCAAAATTACAAGGCTACGGAGTNTATTTTTCACAGAAAGATGTCCCGATATAATAAATAAATAAAACCTTGCTCACATACTGTTTATGTTTATTTAGGGCTGATACATTTAAAACATTTTGTTTTATATATTGAATAAAAAATTTGTTTTAAACATGCTCTTTAAAAAAAACTTAATCTATGTCTTTCAAAAAAACAATTTTATTTTTTTTGTAAAATAACAGTATCTAACAAGCAGTTGTTTTCTACTTATAGCTGTTACTTTTAGTTTTCTACTTTTTCAATTGGCATTAAAAAATTTACAAATCCTAAAATGTTTTACTTTTCTAATATAAATTACAAGAAAGAAGTTTTTTTTTTCTAATTTTATATAGTTTTGTTATATAATTTAAAGGTTGAAACTAAAACAAAATGTTCTTATTATTATTCAACAGTTGTTGTACGTTCAATTGCAGGTTTAGAACAAATGTTCCCAACATTTGGTTTAGTATATAGTGAAATAAGAAATCTTAAGCAAGCTTGAAACACTTTTCAAAGCTCTAAATAAATAATTTCTTTTTATATTCTTAAAACGAATATTAAAATAAGATTCTTTTTTCATTCAAGATTTTAAGAAAATGATTAAAACAAAAATATTTCGAACGAAAAAAAATATATTTTATGCAAAAAAAAAGTTGTTTTTTTTGGGGGGGGTTTCTTGTTTTTCAACCTTGTCTTTATTTTAACTCAAAGGTTATTAAATTACATACTCAAGTTTATACAATAATAAATATTACATCTAAATCAGTACTGAAACTTTCTGAAAAAAATTTTTAAATGCAATTTTTTTTTTTTGTACATATTATTTCACTACTTTTTTCTAATCTTTGGATCATATAAATTTATTAGTCATATTTTATCATATATTTTACTTTTTTTAAATAAACAAACCACAAAATTGAAAGAAAAAAAGAATAAAAGACTTACTTTCTGTCACTAATCAACCTCTGAACACTAATTTTTCTCTTGGGGTATATTATTTACTGAATTAGTGTGAAATTCACAATGAAAAAGTCAGTAAACAGAGAAGCAGTATTTTCATGTTAGTTGAAACCATGTAAATAAAAAAAAATCTTACAAAACCTGAATTAAAAAAAAAAATTTCTTTTTTGAAGAATCCGTCAAATAGAGAAATGAAAATATCCTCCATATTATAAAGCTAATAAAAAATAAAAAGCCCTAATTAAGGACTGATTATGTTGCAAAAAAATATTACAAGTTTAAGCCGTTTTGGAAAACAATTAGGTGAAAGCTTTCAGAAATGGTGCTATTCATATCAATATAAAACCCTGACTTTTTAAGAGAATTCCATGTAATGCAGTCATTTGCAGTTTTATTATAAAATAATAATCCTAAAAACATATAAGAATTGGGAACTATTAAAAAGCACATGGAAAAGAAAAATAGCATGTTGCTTCATGACCAAAACTTGTTTTAAATAGAAAATGAAATAATATAAATTTAAAAAAAATTTTAATATGTAACGAAAAGACTAATTTCGAACTTACTAAATCTTAATTAATACTTAATTGCCCAAACTTTATTTCATATTTTCACAAAAGCTGAAAACAGATAATAAAGTTTTCAAAAGATAAAATAATTATGAAATACATTAAAAAACTGCCTTTTTTAAACTAAATTACTTTTTTCACAATATTAGTTATTATGTATTACTTTAATGTTAACCAAACATTATTCCAAAACACTTTAAGATTTATCTCTTGAATTAATAACATATTACTAAAATTCAGTTTTAGTTAGTGTCCCCTTATATAATCTAAATTGAATATTACAATTTTTAAAAAGAAAGTTTGAATTTTTAATTCGCATCTTTACTACTAATAAGTAACGCTAAAATATTGATTTGAAAAGTGTTAAATTATTGCTCAACGTGCTACAATGATCAGTTTATAAATTAGACACACACATAGCCATGTTATCAATTATTATATCGCATCTTATAGAAATGATACTAATACATATGAATTTTTAATTTTATTACCCTTAATATGTTATCTTGTAACTCTATTGATAAAAACCATTAGCAATTTTTGACTATTTAGAGTGCACTTTCTTATAAAATATAAATTAAATAATTGAACAATCTGGAGCTTTAAAATCTAAAATGAAATTGATAATTCTAAATGATTCATATCAAAGTACAGTTCACGTGTTTTTCTTTGAGAACTGCTTCGAAAACTGCCGAGAAATTATTTTTTCTCACAAAGACCATTTAAAAATTAATAACCAGTTAAATGTTTAAGCATCTTGTGAAATAACAAAATTTTCACTTATTCAATCTTACCTACTAATAAAAAAAATTGTAAAAAGCTATACAATTTTTAAAATAAAACAAATTAATACATTAATGAATAAAATTGTTTTTAAATATAAAATAATTTAAAAACAGAATAACATAAAAAATTTTGAATTGATTAATAGTAACCCTTAAAAGCCTTTTGTATTTTCACATTTTATTAATCATTTTATTAATGCTAAAATCACTTTTTTCTCTCAATGAACTTTTCAGATCTAACAAAAGCAACAAAAATTACTAAATTTTAAAAAAAAAAGCATTAAGGTAACATAAATTGAACCATTATTCTACAGTTATTAATCTTAGAATTATGATAAATATGTAAGTTAGATCTCCTTACAAGGTATATTTTGAGTCAAATTTTGTATTTTGGGATTAAATGTTAGCCTTTTATGTAGATATGGCTTATTACATAAAAAGCTGTGATAGTAAATTTGAAAGTCATAATTTAATAAGATATAAATTGAAAACTTATGCCTTCTACATTAGTCTTTATTTTCTACTAATAAATATTTTTCTACTAAATCAAAACTATAAAAAGACAAATTAAGTATTTAACTTACATAGTAACATTACATACTTTAAAAATAATGACACTATAGAATTAGTAAAAATATAATTTAGAACTTCTAGAAATCTATTTTATTCTTGGAATTTAATAGAATATTTTAATAAATTAACATGGATAAAAAAAAACATACAAAACAAATCAATTACAAATGTAAATTATGAACTATTCCATTCTTTCTAAATTGCAATAAATTAAACTGATTATTTTTATTCCATAAGGAAAGTACATAAAATAAGATACTTTCCATAAACGTGATTTAAAATAAAATCAGGGTGTAATATTCACATCAGCGATAGAAATTAATACTTTAACAAAATCCAGTATTCTGTATAAAAATATTTAGCTATGTATAATCTCAATCAGTGTGGCATCACAGCATTCCTATCCCAAAAAGAATTCAGAAAAACTTTACTTAATTCTAACAAAATTCAGTATACTGTATAAAAATATTTAGCTATGCATAATCTCAATCAAAGTGGCATTACAGCATTCCCATCCCAAAAAGAATTCAGAAAGACGTTACTAAATTTAAACAAAATTCTGTATCAAAATATTTAGCTGTGCATAATCTCAATCAGAGTGGCATTACAGCATTCCCATCCCAAAAACAATTAAGAAAAACTTTACTAAATTCCAATAAGTGTTAAAAACAAGACAAAAATGTAAGTATTTTCTTTACAAAAAAATAACATTTCTTTTTATAAACGTTTTAAATTAAAATTTAAGTAATAATTTTTCACATGGAACAGATAGAAATAAAATTTATAAGAACAATGATAACTGTTATATCAGTTACAACACCATTTCATTAAATAAGAAATAAATAAAAAATTTAATAGAAAAAATATACCACATTAAACAACTAATTTTTTTCTAAATCTTTATCACTAGGCTTCTTTTTACATTAATAAAACATTAACGGAAAATAAAATTATTTAAAAGAAAAAAATATTTAGAAAGATAAATTATTTTATTTCAAAGAAAACAAGTTAAACACATATTAAAAACACAGGAAAACATTATAGCAAAAGTAATAAATCTAGTAAATATAACTATTAAATGACTTAGTTTAAAAAGTAAGTACAGTAACAATAAAGATCGATAAAGTTATATTTAAAGTAAAATAAAAAACAGACGAGAAAAAAAATTAACAATTAATTGTATTTTATGACAATTATCACAGATCAAATTTTAGGATTTAAATAAATCCTAAATTAGAAAATATTTTACAATGCTATTTACCAAAGAAATGTTAAGAAATAACAAGTGTCCTCAAATGTTTTTTTAGTATTGATTGAATTCCACAGTAGTTAATAAACAAAAGAATGACTAAAATTAACATATAAATTCTTTCTTATAACTTCTTCATAATTATTTCTATAGATTATTTTGATTCTACCATTGATTGTTAATTTATTGTTGTTATTTTGATATTTATTGTTGTTATATTGATATGATTGTTTATTTATTTACTTATACTAAATATTTTTCTTTTAAAATACACTTCAAATAATACAAATTTATGAAGTAAAAAGTAATATAAAATAATGAATTGATAAGAAATTAAATTTGTGTAAGCATAGAAATTTTTATCTAGATGTTTTAGAATATCATTTTAACAAAATCATCAATTACAATTTACACTAGGACTATCAAACAATCATACAGGAATAAAATGTAACACTAAATGAAACCTTGGTTGATTCCTACCATTCAACTTTACTTTTATATTCATTTTATAGATCATACATTGCTATCTAAATTTGACTGTAATTGTAGCCTTGTTCATACTTTCAACCAAGCAACAATTGTATAAAATAATGTAAAAGCTTTACCAATATGGCACAAATATTTTTACACATACTAAAAATGCCATTTTCTTAGGACCTGTGTGGTGATAAATAATGTATATAACAAAACATAAATAAATCTTCTTATTCATATAAACTATTTCTGTAAAATAGAATTTGAATTTAAAAATATTGGAAATAGAATATTTGTAATTATCTCTGCACATTATTATTCTGATCATTAAATTATTGAATCATTTCTGCAGTTGTTTTATGTGTGATGTTTTATTAGTACCCTTTCTAACACTTGGAATAAAAATGTAAAATTTTCTTTCATACTTGATTTATCATATAGTTGATAAAATGACAAATTAATATACGTTTTTAAATATTAATACAATTTTTTATGCAACTTAATTTATAAAAGAATATATAAGAAGCTGTTAATACAAGTAATAAAAAAAAAAGTTTAAAAATATAAATTGATTATAACTAGTCAATTTAAAAAAAAATTTTAAATTTTATGATTTTTAGTATATTACTTTAAAAATTAAAATACTATGACCCAATTGATGCATAGATTTGTTTTATATTTTAAACAGTTTCGAAACAAAATCTTTTGGGTGAAAAATTAAGAATAAATAAATGGCAGAAAAAAGATTTTTTATACTTTTACAAAACTGTAAGGATCAAACTGTCTTTCATGTAACTTTAGTTACATAAATTAAGATTTTTAAAAAAAAAAAGCTCATTTTATACCAAATAATAAAATATAAAAATAAAAGGTACCATTTCACTGACACAGGCGAATAAAGTTGCCAGTGTAAAGTCACCTGACACAAGCAAATTCAATTGTCTCTATTTTATTATTCCTTTAGACCACAATTATTTTTTCAAAAATAAAAAATTAAATTAAATAGCTGAATTAACTTACCTACCAAATAAAATAATGTATTTAAGAATCATATATTCAATAATTATATATAAAATAAGTATTATATTAATTTAAGTAAATAAGAAAGACAAAACTACCTGGGAAAGAATAAAACTAAAACTGTTAAACTAAGAAAAATAAAACTAAAACTGTTAAACTTTGAAATTTTTCAATAGCATCGCACACTTTTTTTCATCGAAATGCAATCCTCACATATTTCGAAATTGAAGAACATAAAATGGAATTAGAGAGATATTTTTAGCATAAAAAACAAGCGAAGATGAAGAGAACAAGAAGAAGAACTGTTTTCTTCTTCCATCCTGTAGTTGTTAGAGTGTGATCAGTAGAACTGAATGATTCACACATCAAAATCATATAAAATACTTTTATGTTCATCTTAGCCTAGTACCAGGTTTCTTCTTACTGTTAAACAAACAAACCTATATTCAACACAGTGAGGGAAAACTTATACTCCCCTTAAACTTTTACAATTTTCTGCCCTGAACCTTCTCATTCTCATGAGTTTTAAAAAATTTAGTTACTGAGATTACTAGTTATAAATTTAGTGCATTTTTTTAGATAAAAATCTCCAAGTTATCACTTATGCATCAAAGTGTAAGTTCAAAATTAACCTAATTTTTAATGTTTCAATATCATCAAAATTATTTAAACAACACTGTTAGGGAATTCAAATACAATATTTTTAATCTTCAGCCTATTTATATTTGCTTTCCTGAATTCAGTCAATTTTTCTTGATAATTTTTTTTTTAATCTAAAAAATTTAGTCAGCAATACATTCAACAATATACTGTTAACTGATTAACTAACTCAAATATGCATCATTTTAACAGCTAAGTTAGGGATATCTCTTTCAAATTTTGATGTCTAAACAATGAATATTTTTAACTATTTATTACAATTTATATAATCAAAATCTTGACCAAATAATAATGAAAAGAATCGTAGATTCCATAAGAAACTTAAATAATAAAAATAGAATAAATGTATTTGATTCACAAATAAATCTGATAAATGTCTTAAAGATTTACAATATTAATACTAACAAACTTAAATTACCAAAATATTTTTTTAAAAAAACTAAATAGAGTTTGAAGACATTAAATTTATATTTTACCTGTTATGCATGACAAATACACATCAATAAAGCAATAGAAAATATATAAAAAAATAGATTTCTTTATCTATTTTGCTGTAAATTTGCACAATTTCATAAAATATCATTCGAAATATTCATAAAATATCATCAAAATCACTATTTTGAATTTCAAATCAAAAACTTTAACAATGGATAAAGGTATTATATTAACAATTGTAAAGCTGTAAAATATTATTTAGTAATAATTTATACCAATAAGAAAATCAACTCTTGATTTCAAATAGATATAAAACAAGAATTTACATACTTTAAAATAAACAGAGCATGTACACCATTACTTTATCTTAAAGTCAGAACAAGAAATACTTAATTGTCTAATAATTGAATTTAGATGACTTGTAGCATATTTCGGTAATGAGCTCCAAATTTGTTGAGATGTCATAATAATTGTTTTTTCATCCAATTCCCTTAGTTCCTTGTTAGTACTGGCAGCTAACACCTAAAAATCAAAGATTTTCTTTGAATCAAATAAATAAGACATATATTACTTTTTGGGGGCAAATTAATCTATTTGCAATATGCATAGACGTGGAAATTTAGAAAGAAAAAAATAAATTCTGAATTTTTTTTCTCTTTAAATTAATATCATTACTATAAACTATGTACAGTACTCAAAAGTAAAAAAAGTTACACCTTAATAACTTTTGATCTAATGATTGAATTTTCCCATATTGAGGTGTGATTTTAATTTGGTGTGTGATTGAGGTGTGATTTGTGATTTTGAGGACCTTACCTTAATGATTGAATTTTCACATATTGAGATATGATTTTAATTTGGTGTGTGATTGAGGTGTGATTTGTGATTTTGAGGACCTTACTTTAAATATGCCAATTAATTAATGCAAACAATATTTAAAGTTATGAAATCAGCCACAAAAATGTATTTCCTCACAATATACCTATCTTTCTTTAAGGCATTTGAAATTTTGACTCTCAAAGTATGAGGGTAAGTGCAGTCTGGCAAATTGGATCCAATAGTTTTGTCAGGACAGCATATTATGATGAAAGTTTGGACACCTTAATGTTAATTTCATATTTTTCATCCCAAAGACGTTATATTTATTGTATTTTTATTTCTCAAGAACTATTTAACTAATTCCTTTTAAATTTTGGAATCTATCAGTTAAAATTGTGCAGATAAAAAATTTAAAAATATGCATATATTACAATTTAAAATTTTTACATCTTGGGTGAACAAGTTTTACACTTTTGCACAAAAGTTTGTGATTCTCATAAAACCTTCAAGAAATAAGGAATAAACAAAAAGTGACATTAAGAGTTTTAAACTTCACCAAATTATTGGGTCTACATTCTACAGATTGCAATGAACCACAGAATTTGAGGACTAAGAATTCAAATCTTCAAGAAAAATGATTTTTCAGAGACAGCACATTTTCATGTCTGATAGAAAAACTGACACTATTTCTTCAATGTTCAAAACTAATAAAAATTTATGTCGCCCCAAAAAAATAATTAATTTAATATTATCAAGATTTTATTTTATAGCCCCCAAAAAGGGAGTAGTACTTACTGAAAATTCTTTAAATAGTTTAATTTCCTTGCAGCACAATTAATCCTAAAAACAAAAAATACTGGCACTCACCTGAACCATAGCTGCCCTTTCCAAGTAATACATATCATCAAAAGCTATGTCGATAGAATCAGCCACTACCAGAACACCATGATTCCCCATAAATAGAACATTTTTGTTTCCAAGAACAATACCCAAGCGATGTCCTTCTTCTAATTGTTCTCCTAGTCCTCCATATGAAACATCATAAGCGACTCTGTTAAAGAACCGGGCTGAATTTTGGTGTATCATATGTAATTTCGGATCTTTAAGGCAAGCTGAAAATGAATTAATGCTGAAAAATATTTTTCTATGTAATAAATGTTTACTAATTTGAAAGTTTTAAAAAAAAAAAAAAGATTTATGTGCAGGAACCAACAAATCCTAGCATTGGGTAGTTCAGATGACTAAAAAAATTCCCTTGGCAACTAACTTTTTCAACTTATTATTCTGCTACTTATGTTTGAATTATTATAAGCAGGAGAATTAGAAGGAAAAAAAATTAAAGTTCATTGCTTCGTTTCTGAAAAATCGTATCAATTGATAGATAGTATTTTAATGTTTGAATTCAAAAGCAATACTAATATATACAGGGGTGATTGTGAGCCCAAGTCAAAATTCCGGAAAATTTCCCGAGTTTAAAAAAAAAAATTTAAATTGAAAAATTAGAAAAAAATTTAAACTAGGTTTTTCTAGGAGAAGTAATTAAAATTTACAAATATGTCTTACTTTCTAGAGTTTATGATTATAACTATTTACTGATAAAAAAATGTATCTGGCTCTACCTTACAAACAAAATAAACTGTGATTTTAAGTTCCACTTTTGAAAATTTGATTTCCGGAAACNACAATATTAATTTTCCTACTGCTTAATAATATATACAGATATAGCCTACTGCTTTAAGTGCTTATTTCATAATTTGTTTCATTAAATTATAGGAATTACAACTAAAAGAAATTTATTTCTTTAACATTTTGAATATGATTTTTTAATTAAATATTTAACTTTTTTACTATGAAAAGACATAGATGTGACTAATAACACTAAAAAACAGCAATGTTTATGGGAATCTAGTTTTAAATTTGGGGTAAATGCAAAAAAGTCAAAATAACTCTAAAAGCTCGCTTCAAAAATTTTACAACTTTTGTTAGTTCTTGTTTATGTGACAAAATCATTCTATTGATGGAAAATTCAGAAAATTCTTATTAATTTCTAACATACAATACATATTTCAAAAGTAAAAATTATTAAAATAATGAATGTCAATGTATAAAAATGTAACGTGTTTTAAATGAATCATTTTTCTTTTTTCTATGGCAGAAACAATTACATTAGTGAATAACGTAAACTGATATATCTTTAACAGTAATAGTAATTATGACTTTTAGAAATATATCCTTTTTTGTGTCTAGATTTTAAACTCCTAATTTATTTCCCGTCTTCTAAAGAATTTGAGTTGAACTGAAAGCTTAATTTGTCATGGACCTAGTTCATGCCAAATTTATGCCTCGGCTCAAATCAAAGCTCAGAAAAAATAGAGTTGACTTGATTAAAATTATTTTTGATAAAAAATACAACTATAAACCTATAATAATACGAAGGAATAAAAACTTTTTTCTAATGTTAATAAAAGCTGTTATTTTGAGGTTTTATTACATTTTAACATAGGTTCTATGATATCAACAAACTAAGTAAGACTTCAATACAATATATTATTGTATGTAATGAAATCATAAATTTTCAAAACTATTAAAAAAAATTTCTTTTTTAATTAGTAAATAAATTTAGAAATTTAATGCTAATACACAATTGCATACTAATAGGCATACTAAAAATTATGCATTTTATTTATTTATTTATTTTTTAATGATAGTCACTTTTATAAATTAAACTTTTATAGCATATAGCTTTATGAGAATGCATTATTGCTTTTACATCCAAATGCTACAAGTATGCATATAAAAAAGGCTAAAAAGGTTGCAATATGTTTTACAACTACATTTATAAAAAATTTTTAATTTTAAAAAAAATCATACTTAAGGCAGTAGCATAAGGCATATGTGTATGCATTATTGCTTTTACATCAGGACGCTTGTCATAAATTCCCCGATGGATACATAAAGCAGTCAATTCTGGTTCCCCTTCTCCTTCAATAACTTTATTTTTTCCATTGATACCAATCAGAGAAGATGGAGTAACCTATAAAATTGGCATACATATAAGTTTTAATCATTATAGAAACATAATCTGTAGAATCATAATTCTATATTGTTACAATTTATGAACATACATTAGAATTTTTATACATTTAGTCTTTCATGTACAGGGGTTAGACAAAATTTTGAAAACACTTCTATACTAAAACATTTTTTGATCTTCCTCAAAAAATACTTACAGAACTAATTTTTAAATGTAGAAGTATTGAAGTTACGCGATTTCTCTTACTTATCAATAAAATTTAAAGCTTAGAGGTAAAGTTTAAAGTTTAGAGGCTTGAGGGACCAACAATAAATTACAAACGGAAAATAGTGTTTTGTACCACCCTATGCCAAAAAATGTAGCAATAAATTTGTAACACTTATTTTGATTCTTAACTGCAATAATTGAACAAAATTTCGTAAACGTAGCTTAAATTATTATAGAAATATAGACATTTTTATAAAAAAAAAATTTTTAAAAATTTGTCTACATTTTTTTTTTTTTTTTTTTTNTTTTTTTTTTTTTTTTTTACTTTAGCTTTAAAAATATTCAATAAAATATAAGTAAGTTCTTGTAGTCATTTAAAATTAATTAAAAAATTAATGCTTTAAAATGTGTGCACAAGACACGATTGATTAAAGTAGTTCTTTTACGTGGCACATGCACAGAAAAAATTTTCTTAATTTTATAGTGAATCAATCGTATTTGGCAACCAATAAAAAAAGTTCTACTTGAATATCTTAAAAAATTTTAAAGTTTCAAGCAATTTTTTAAGTAGTTTTCGAATTTTTTTAAAAGAAAACTCAAAATGATAAGGGTTTTCCAGAAATTTCATTATATTGTACTATTAAATGAGATTAGTTGAATATGACACCAACATTTTTGGGAATCCATAAAAGTATCTTTTTTTTAGTGATTTTTTTTACACAACCATATTTTGGAGTATGAATGTTTATTGTAATGTATTATCATTTGTTAATTAAGTTTGCTTTATAATACACTTTAATATTTGTCTAAAACTCCTTAAATCATTTTGAACTTTCTTTTAAAAAGTACAAAAACTATTTTGAAAATTGCTTGAAACTTTTTTAACTTTTAAGATATTTAAATAAGACTTTTTTCATTAGTTGAAATATACAATTCAGTACAAAATTATGAGGAAAGAAAAATTAAATTTTTCGAACCATGTGCAGTATATAAGAGCTACTTTTATAACTTATATATTGTACTGTTTAAGAAATTTTTATTAAATTTCAAAGTAAAATTTTTTAATCAGTTTTAAAATGCTCTGAAAATTTTTTTTAATTTTATTAAATATTTTTGAAGTTATAGCAAAAAAATTTAAGATAAAAAATTAGCTTTTTATAAAAAGAATCCATAAAAATTTAAGCTAGGTTTGCAAAATTTTGTGCAACTATGGCATATAATAACCAAAATAATTGTTATAAGATAAAAATTTAATGCACATTTTTTGGGATAGGGTGTTCAAAAACACTATTTTCTTTTTGTAATTTATTGGCAGTCCATCAAATCTCTAAACTACTTTGATCTATATGAGAAATCGCATGATCTAAATACTTCTGAAGTTATAAAATTATTCTTTAAGTATTTCTTGAGAAATATGAAAACATGTATTAGTATAGAAGTATTTCTTCAGTAACATATATCAAGTAGGATTCTAACTAAGGCAAAATTAACTCTGATATGCAAGGATCAGATATTTTTTAATTTATCAACAAATAGGGTTCATGCCAATATGGCAACAACTTTTGAGAAATGCTGCCAAAATCATACACATGGGTGACAAATTTGTAGATTTGAAATACGTTTGGAATTTACAAAATAGTAATGAAAAATAGCTTCTTTGCATTGAATTCCATGTATACTATTTTTAAAAAATTGTACAACCAATTTTATTGTTTGACACATAATATTCTAATGGAATTACAGAAAGTGTTTGCAACAAAAATTTTTAAATTTAAATGTTAAAATTTCACATTTACACAATGTGCTATTGGAATTAATATACCTACAGTATAATTGTTAATCAAGAAAAAATATTTTATGCTCCTTAAGAATTAACTTTATTTAAAATTTTATAATTTTCATACAATTAATTTTTTATATATTTTGTTAGCTTTTACTACTTTCTCTGCATTTTCTTATTAATTCTGTTGGTCTCAGCATTTTAATCTCTATGTTGAATCAATTTACTGACATTATTTTAGCTTTTTCTCACTTAATTTTAATAAATACTAATTTTCAATCATTATAGGCTAATGAACCTAAATAATTTAAGGGTGTTATAATGTAATTAATAATTTTTCGATGCGTACCATAACATGAATTATGTAATTCTAAAGTTTGATTTTTTTTTCTCAAATTTGTCAACCATATCAAGTTTTTGGGCCCCTAGGTGGTCCTTTAGTAGGGGTCTGTCTAAGTTATTTTCAGTATGAGAACATTTTTGGCAGGGTCATACAGAAAAAAGTTTTACAGAGAAAAAAATGCTTCATAAAAAAAATAAAGGTTTATTACTCTATTAGAATAAATTTAGAATAATGTTTAAAATAATAGTTCAAATTATGACTTCCTCTTAACTTTACAGAGAGACAGCCTAGTCATTTCATTTTTAAAAAAAGCTTGCTTTAATATGGTGTAAGCGTATGAATCCATCAGTATATAAAAACTTTAAAAAAAACAATAAAAAACTTGTTTGATTAATTATTTTTATTGAAACTATAACATGGGTACTGATTAGGTTTTTAATTATACAATTTATACTTCAATTTTATCGGTCAGAATGTAGAATTGGGAGACCATTGAATTCAACACTGTACCTTGAATAAAATTCTCCATCTTTCTATTATTTTTATCTAGATTTCTAATGATTAGAAAATCTCACAAGTCTTTTTTTTTTATATATTTTTTGAGAGAATATCACCAAAAATAGAAGGGCGGGATAATGTAAAACTTTACAACTTTATAAATACATTAATATTTCAATGTCACAGCTATAAAATCAAGATCTAGAGTTTGCTAATAAGCAATGGTTAAGGTAGCACACTGAAAACCCTAGGCATAATAATGAGTCAAACTTAATAAGGGATATTTTGCTAATATAGGGAATGAATATCTCGAAGATAAAGAAAATTATTTTAATTGCTCCAACCTCCTTCCAATGTAATCCAAAAGGTATAATTAACATAATATCTTCGTCAGTTTCTGTAGACGGCGCAATAGCCGATAAATGATTACATATTCCTTCATTCATTCCATAAGCATCTAACCCACGGTATGCTGCAGCTAGACGAATTCGTAACTCATCATTTATTTGTTTTCTGTGACTGAACGAGCAATAGGTTTTGATACTATTTCGAAAAGCAGCATTCCAAACAGATTTTAATAACATTAATTTTACAGAATTCATAATAAAAAAATTCTGCTATTTAAATCGAAATGAATTTAGAATATCGTTTTGAAAAGGAAAAAAATTCAAGCCAAAAATTTCATTTTCTGAAATGTTTATTTTGAATTTGGTTCACTTCAGTATTGAAAAGTTTCTGACTGGTTACTTCTGCGCTTAAAGTTTCTGAATGTTTACTTCTGCTTAAAAGCTATTAAATCATCAGCAGAACTCTGTATTGATGAAAATATCATAGAGGGCAACACTTTACAAGTTTTCATCATCATCGTGCGAAGAGTCATTGGGCAAGGGTAGTATATTAGTTTCTGTCCTGATTTTCAAGTAGATTATTAATTATAGATTATGCTTGTGATAATTAGATACGAAAAATATTAAGAAAGGGTAAAATATCCTAAGGATAGTACATTCCTATACAACTGAAAAGGGAAGAAGAGGAAAGGGTCAAGCTATGACAATCAGGTTGCGATCCAGTGTTGCGATCGCGAATAGGAAAAAAGTACATTAGTTACCACCTTAATTTTCGAATTCACGATCGCAACGTCTTCTTTCTTAATATTTCTCATATTTAATTGTCAGAAATATTTTTTTTAAATTTCCACTACGCTTTCTTTTGGAACAATGTTACATGTCGTAGTTATCAGTTCAATGTTTCCTAACTTAAAAGTTTTGAATCTATTTGAAAATAAAGACAAAAATTAACGTAATGTTTGTCTACGATAGGTACTCTGACCGTCACAAAGTCTGCGACAGTCTGGTGCTATGGAAACAAGAAGTGGGCATTTTAGGGAGGGTAGCTTTGATGATAGCTTGTATGGGAAGTATACCAGATTGGCTGACTCTGACTCAGCCACCAGTAGGAGACATATTTAATCTGATTCAATAACTTTTTTAAAGATTCGCATGGATATTTCTTTCTTACTTAAAAAGATTCTCTTTACTCAATCGATTGCTATCTTTTATATACAAATGGAAAAAAAAGAAGAAAAAAAGTGAACAAATTCTGACATTAAGGGTAGAGCAGGTTTTTTTAATGTTACGTTATTTATTATGAATGTTCATTGATTGTTAGATGGTTTAATTTCTAAACTTGCACATTTTTTAAAGCAGTTAATTTCTTTTATTGAGTTTTCTGAAAAAAGTGAAGTGAACTCTGATTTTAAAAGAAGATAAAACTTTCGCTGAAAATAGAAATAGTTCATGATATCTGTGCCGAAAAAATATTAAATATCTTTGTTTTTATTATTTATTTTTATTATTTAAAACTGAAAGCAAGTTACCGCAAATAGGATGAAATTTAAAACTATCAACGAGGATTTTTATCAACACCCATCAAACCATCTGAAATTATCTAAGTTTTCTTTTTGTTGCTTAAATTACGTTTTCTTACCCGTATTTTAATGTAACCTGTTGTTTTTCCCACTATTTATTTCAAAAAAATAATTCTAACAGTTTTTATTAGCAAATTTTTTCTTCTTAATAACTAGTTTACTATGTATGATAAATTTATAGATGAATTATTTATTAATAAAACATTGAGCTTGCTTTAAACAATTTTATACAATTTCCATACATATCCTATTTATCAATCATTACATAGAAATAACAATTTTAATTTGTCATTNAAAAGTATATATTACACAAAACAATAGCCCAAAACGTTTTTAATTTAATTTATTTTACAAGGTGTTAACAATTAAATTTTAAAGCACTTTTTAATTAAGAAATAAATATCTAAGGATAAAATAAATGGATTTTAAAAAATTGTATCTCATTTTACGCGGAAGTTCTTGATAAAATAGTTATAAATAAAATATATTCTTCCAGTTCCAAGTTTGAACTCAAAAAATTATGCAAATAAATTATAAATAACTAATTATTCATAATATTATTCACCTAGTTATTATTCATAATATTAGTTGAGATTTTTAAACTCCCTTCAAATCAACTGATACAGCGCGATTAAGTGATCAGCGGAGTGGAGTGGCAGAGCGCGCCGCGGTGCAGCGTTTCGCGAAAAAAGCTATAACTTTTTATGGAATTACGATCCATTTTTTTTGAAAAGCTATTTTGTTCAGAATAAAATTTACTTTAAAATGGGTTTTGTTCGAACTTTGTACGACATTAACGACATTTTTGTTTTTCATTTTACAACTTAATTTTGCAATAAAAATTAAATTTTTTTAAACATTTGTTTTATTATAATTATTTTATCAAAAACTTTATTTCCGCGTAAAATGAGATACATTTTCTTAAAATCTATCCTTAGATATTTACTTTTTTTAATTAAAAAGAGCTTTAAAATTTAATTGTTAATATCTTGTAAAATAAATTAAATAAAAAAAAATCGTTTTGGGCTATTGTTTTGCATAATATATACTTTTTAAAAAACAACAAAAAATGTAAAAATTATATCAAATTTTGACTCTTTTAAAGAAGATAAAATCGAACAATCTAAACGATGTTTCAGGACCGAATACTTATTTCTCTTCACTTTAGAGCTAACACAATAGACCGAAGAAAGAGGTCTCATTTTCTCTCGCCGAAACCAGTCTTAAAGAGGGACCCTCACCCCTACTTAAAATAATCATAACTCGTTACCATAGTCACCGCCACACATCCAGACGAATGTCTGTCAGAGTACTTCCTTCACCTATGACTCTCCACACGCTAATGGTGAACGCATGCGAAGCGTTGCCATAGGTAGAGAGTTCTGCTCTACGCTGCTTTTAAGTTAGTGAACTATATGGAACTGAAAACTGCATTAAACATATTTTTTTAAAAAAAGGCATCGTGAGAATTTACGTAAATATTCCTGACATTTTAATTTAAAAAATATTATAAAAGGAGAAAATAATGTAGTACATTCCCATACAACTGTGGAAAGGGAAGGAGGGTCAAGACATATGACCCCAGATGGTGTATTTGAGAATTGTAATAACTTTTAATTTTTAAAAAATACTAGAACTAAATATTAACGCCGAAGTGAAATCTTTAGCTTCTGCAGTTAGACAGGTTTATAGATTTAAAAAAATTCTAAATGACCTTTTAGTGGGCTTCTATTTATTCCAAATTCATTTATTCTTGCCTCTATAGTAAGTTTCATTAATTTAGAATAAATTCTTAAATATATTTTAATCGAAATCAAACATGATTTAAAGCTATTGTCTCATTTCTCTATTTAATATATACTCTTTACTTTCATTAAAAAAAAGCATCGCATTAGAGATGTACAATGTGCTATTCAACGGTCTGGGAAACATCTCCGAGGATGATCCAAAGACATGCCATCATACTTTTGATCCTAGAGAAAGAAAACTTGCCATGAAAACTTTCCCAGCTCACAAATTACTGCTATGAAATAATTTCTAACCCAATCATAATTTAATATGCATGAGAAACAGATTACTTTAACAAAATTACTCGCAAATGAAACAAACAATATTCCAGTTAAAGATTTTGTTATCGAATAAAACGATTGTAAAAAAATTGAATATAAATCATTTTTAAGCTTGGCAAAGACAAGAAAATTTTCATAATATATAAACATCTGATTCAATTAGAAATATACAGTGCGCAAAACAAAAAAAGTATACATAAAAATTATAAAGTTAGAACTTCTAGATAAGTGCTTGTTTAAAACAACTTATCTGACATATAGATGGTTCTGTAAATATGTGACATTTTATAAAAAGTACAAAAGAGGCAAGGGTCATAAAAATGAAAAGATAATTAAAAGCAGCAAATGGACATTTTCCTTAGTGTAAAACGAGATGGCTATTTATTGCGGAGTCGTATAACTGTGGGTGGTATGAAGGTGTTGAAAGTCAAAAGATAATTTAAAATGTATATTAGTCAATGAAAGTTGCATTTTATTGCTCTTTCCATTCTTAACACTTGTTTTATTTTTGATGTATTTCAGCTAAAAAAAATTTTTAATAAATTAAAAGTTGCCATTTGTAGAAATTTTTTTTTAACAAAACATAAGAATTTTCTCAGAGGGGGAAGTTTTCTATTTCTATTTGGAAAATAGCTACAAAGTTGAAAAAAGTAGTTTCTTTTTCTGAAATTACCAATTCTATTTTACTTTCTTGCAGCAAATTTCTAAGTTTCAGAAGGGGTGAAATACAATTTTCGCCCCCTCATTTTAGATTTAGAGGAAAATAAAATAAATTTTTCTTTATGGAAAATAGCCTCAAAGTTTTTTTTTTTTTTCTTTTCTTTAAAAAAATAACCAATTTTACTTGACTTTATTATTGCAAATGCCTAAATTTCAGAAAATACAAAGCACATTTATGCCCTCTTCACTATAATATCAGAAAAAAATGAAGTTTTCTACCCCCTCATTTAATTTGAGAGGAAAATGAAATTTTCTATTTAGAAAATAGTGTTGAAGTTTTCTTTTTTTTTTTTTAAAAAAAACAACTTTTTTCTAAAATTACCAGCTTTAATTACTTGATTTTATTCAGTCAATTTTCATAAAATGCGAAGCAGATTCTTCGCCCCCTCACTTTTACTTTAGAGGAAAATAAAGTTTTCTGTTTGGAAAAAAGCTTCATCTAAATTTACCAATTTTACAAGAACTTATTTTCGCACACGTTGAAATTTCAGCTCTTTGTTTGCCCACTCATCACAATTTCGAAAGAAAATAAAGTTTTCTACCTAGAAAATAGAGTGAAAATTGGAATTAAAATATTTTTTCTACATTTACTTTACTCTTCTAAATGTCAAAAGGCACATTATTCAACCATTTAATTTCAGAACAAAATAAATTTTATTATTCCATGTATACCTTCAAAGGTGAGAAAGATTTAATTTTTCTTGGCGAATGTCTTAAAATTGGGCAAAGCACATTATTCAACCACCCACTTAAATTTTAGAGGAATATAAAGTTTTCGATTTGAAAATTAGCTTCAAAATTTAACAAATATATTTTATTTTTTAATTACTAATTTCACTTGAATTTATTTTTGCAAATGTCTGAATTTCAAAAGGGGCGAAACACATTGTGTGCCCCATCACTTAAATTTAAAGGGGTCCTCTGTATATAGTAATAAATACAGTCCATCCCCGCTATTGTGAACACGGTTTATAGTGACCTCCCGGATATAGTGAAAGAAATGTTCGGTCCCGCGCCTTGCTATACACGTATAATGCTATTTTTTTGTGGATAAGTTAACTAAAAAAGTGAGGAAGTTGGATATTATGAACTTTTTCTGTCTTAGACTGAATTTTTTTAACAATTTTGAAATATCTACTTTGAAATAAATACTTATACTGTTTTTTAAAACCATCTAAAGAGTGGAATGTAGGGATAAGCATTTTTTCTTGTTTGCTTCCTTTATTTCACTTTTCCATCCCTAATCAAAGGCCAACCCAGACAGATGTATGGAGAAATTTTCCCTGCATGAGCTAAAGATTACTATTTTTTTATACACAAGACGAAGAGTAATAAAAAATAAAAGCAAGTTAACACATTTTTTGTTACTACGTATTATTTTCCAGTCATTTTTGAATTTCATTTTATTGGTCATTTATTTAAATAATGTATAATAAAACAAAGGAGATCGGAACCATTAGTTAAAATTGTTTTTGTTTGCGGAACGGCTATAGTGAACTCCCGGTTATAGTGAACCAAACTTTCGGTCCCTTGAAGTTTCACTATAGCGGGGTTTGACTGTAAATAGAACTCATTTTACAGAAGATAACATGTAAATTTAAAAATTAATAGAACATTTTCTATTTTCTGCAAAATATATGAGGGAAAAAGTATACAACGATTTTGATTTGAAATTTTTTGGCAGATACCAATTTTTTCTCTTTATTATTAAAATAAATTAAAAGAAAAAAACATCCACACTCACAACTATTTTATTATTTTATCACAGTTATTGTAGAGAATGAAATCTAATGTACAACTACTGTTTTACTTAAAGTTATGAAAAAATACTATATAACAACTCTTTATATTAGGTTATTAGTATATGACAAGCACATTTGTGTAAATAATATTGCAGACACTTTGTACGATTAAAAATTTAAGACTGAAATCTGATATACATGACAAAATATGCTGAGAGAGAAACAAATACAGAGTAAAATTGCACACAACAAACTGTTAAAAGCTGCTTATACAAGATATTAATCATAGAAAATTTTCTAAACAATTACCGGTCATTATCATTCACTTGCTGCTTATTATTGTATTATCAATTGTTTTATAGAAAATAAAAAAAACTGCACAAACATTTCTTTTAAAATGTAAAAGATGTAAAAATAAACTTGGAATGTTAAATTATTAAGTATGTTCAAATGTAAATCAAATAAAATAGATGTAAATACAAAATGTAAATTTAATACTATATTCTGGGCAAAACAAAATCTTACATATGGCAAAATATGATGATGAAAAAGAAAGCTTGGTAGAAGCACAAAATATTTATGTAATAAAATTGTGAGAAAATATCAGTGATAATTCAAGATACCTTCTTCAACTTAAATGTACAAACAAAAACAAAAAATACTAAAATGAATACATTTTGTTCTATTCATCAGATTTTCAGATAATATGTGCAAATCTTCATGGTTCTAAATTCTGGTTGAATGGAAATAATCTTTGAAAAATAAGTTTCATAACTGTGTACAAAGAGATTAATTTAAGAAGTTCCCAAGGTATGGATAAATACACACACAAAAGAAAAGAAATTATCATTAAGGGGTCCAAATTTTCATCAACTCACTGAATTAAACTATTAAGACCATATTTTTCACATAGATAATAATCAAAACCTGTCAACCAAAAAAAAAAAAAAAATTTTTATTGAAATAAACTATTATATAACTAATATCATGATTTAATAGTTAGCAAAAATTAATTAGTATATTTGAAGTCAATCCTGCAGATCATTAAGATGAATACTTAGTATATGAAATCTGATCATAGGAACAAATAATAAAAAAGAAATAAACAAATATATAAAAAAAGAGTATTTTCTATTATTGTGTGTTTAATGTCATAGTACTACTGCAATATCACAAATTACTATACTATGCTTTCTTTGATCATGATAAAATATGAAGAATATGGTTGGAATATGGAAATTTTAATTTGGTCATAAAACTTTATAAAAAGAACCAGACATTCCAAGAAAATCAGGAATCAATGAGCTGAACATTCAATAACAAGCTAAAATGAGAATTAAACATAAAACAAACAAAACTTAATGATGGGAATTAAAATAATCATAGTTTAATCGTAATAATTTTATTTTAATGAAGTGTAAATATATTTTACGGCAAATAATTAGATGCAATCTACAAAGAAATGTGAAAGTAATATAAAGTAATTTAATTTAAGTAAATGAGATTCAAAATAAAATCAAAAATTGCAACTAAAAATATAATAATGCAACATGTTTCACTGCATATGAATACAGAACATTACATTTGATAGACATTTTTGAAGTTATTCTCTTTCAAATAAGATTTGTTTATATATATATATCTTAGTATAATTGTAAATAATTGTACTAGTAATACATAAAATGATATAAAAATAATGCAAACAAGCTATAGAACTTTTAAAGGAAATTTATGAACAAGAATCAAGAAAACTGCTAGCAATGAATTTAGCAAACTTCCAAAAAAAAGAATTCCATGTGAAAATTAGTATTATCCCAAAAAAAAATTATTATTACATATAATTAGGTTTAAAAAATATGCTGTAAAACTAATAAAAATATAATGAATTTATAGCAAAAATTATGCAATTCAATAATATATCAACCAAATAATAGGTAATGTAAATTTTGTACAAATCAAAATATCACATAAAGTACAGCTTTAAATTAACTACATAATTTTAAGAATGATAACTGGGAAGCTTGTATCATAAAAATCTTGCAAGTATAGGGCAAGTACAAAGTAATACAGTCACATGCAGACAACATATCGAGTTCAATGTGGCAAAAATAGATTTACTATTTTGATTTGATTTGGCAGTGTAATTTATAGAAAAATAATGTGCACAAAAATATTTAGCAAGACACATACCTAACAACTATATTTTACCAAATTAAAACAGAAAATTTAAATATTAACAACTTATTTAAATGGGACTTGCCTAAAAATCTATAATCATAAAAAAATCAATAAATGGTTTCATATCTTTTCTCAGACACTGAAGTATTAATGCACTTAAAAAATCATTAATAAAATATACTACATTTTTTTCTTCCTTTTTATCACCCATTAAATGATGAAAATTTTCAAAATAAATTACATATTTCAGATGATATTGCATTGCTTGAGTAATTGTTAACACAAGTAAATTTTAATTATCGAAAAATAATTTTTATTTCTAATTGCTTATTGCATGATAATGGGGGAGTTTTATAACTTGAAGCCAGTAGCACTTAACCTTAATCACATCTATATATTTTTCAAGAATTAATTTCCTAGTCTCAACAAGACAATTTTTCACTTAATAATAACTTTTAGTATTAATTCAATTTTTTTCTTGATAATAATTTTTAGCATTAATTCAATTTTTAAAAAAAAAAAATAAATCTGTAAGGAAAAAAAAATTGAACAGTACAGACTAAAAATTAAAACAAAAATATTCAGATTAATGAGCTGAATCTGATTTGACAGGTATGCCTAGATTGCACCAATTCGATTATCAATTTCTCAATGCATATTTCATATGAATTTTTTTTCAGCAAAAAGTTTAAAAATTACAGTCTGTGCAATTTTAATTACAAATTTTTTTTTATTTAACACTAGCTCATTTATTTATACAAGAAAAGAAAAGAGGAAAAATTTCTTCTTTATGGCATTTAAACAACTAGGAGTATGCTCCCTAACTTCTGGGTTATTAATAAAACAAATTAAAAACATTGATAAAGCATACCTTATATTAAGCTATATTTAAGAGCTTTAAAAAAATTTATCAAGATTCATATGTAACAAGGTTTAATTTTCATAATAAGCAATTGCATCATAGTTAAAAATGTAAAGTTGAAATATTTTTTATTCTTTATGGTAACTGAAAAATTTAAAAAAAAATTGTTTAAATCATTCATATTTATGATTAAAATATAAATATCTAAACATATTGAGAAGCAAGAAATTTGAATAAGTAAGATAAGCAAGAAGTAGAATTGTCAAGAATCTAATCATTTCTTTCTAGGTTTTTAAAATTACAACATTATATTAATAGTTCGACATTACTTATGCTGAAGTACTCTTACATTCTAATAAAATAATATATTATTCATTTGATCTCATAAAAAAAATGAAATGAAACTGTAAACAGTGGAAAAACAAAACCCAATATGCAATGGTTAAAACTGAATTTAAATTAATATACTCAGCATAGAAATTAGACGTTAATTGTATCTGATAGATAGGCATTACACATATATTATTCCTTAAAAAGTTACCCACTAATCTTATAGGAATGTGAATAATGCAATTAAGAAAGTGTTACACATTACCTATTTGCTACATGCTGACAACTGTTCTAGAATAACAAAATAAAAACTAAAGTAATATATAGATATATTTTACATTAAAAAAATTTAAAAAAGTTAGAAAATATCTTTCTTTGACGAGATTCTTTTTTTCTGAAAAATATTTGACAAAATTAAATTTTGAAATGAAATATTTGGAATTCAGTCTAACTATAAAAATCAGAAAGATAAAGAATGAAATATTAATTTTATTACATTAAAATTTCTATTTAATATACTAAAACTTGATACCTTTAAAAACTGGTTATAATTTCAACTTTTAAACAGTATTAAACAACATATTTAAAGGATATAGCTTTTATTAAATTGATACTTATTTAACTTATACAATAGTTCTCATACTTAAAAACATTATAAAACAAAATTTAAAAGATAAAATTCTTTTAAAAACTTCATTGAATTATTCTAGTTAAAATCTTCTATTTTTTTAAATTCATTGGAATTTTAGTAATAAAAAAAAATTAGATGAATGTCTTATTAATAAAAACTATGAGTATATTAACAAATATTTCTAGTTTACATAATATATTTTCATAAGATTTTAAAATTTATAAAATTTGCTAATTTAAATACACTTTACAAGTTTTATTTTCTGGCTGTTACTTTACAAATTTATGTAACATTTACTTTTTTACCATATAAAATGTGGATTAATGTACCTAAGTTGATTTATAATAAATGTGAATGACCTTACTTGAATGTACTTGATAGACCTTATACTTAAATGAACTGTTTTTAGTACATTTATGATTAATAATAAACTGTTTTTAATTTTATTATTTAACAATAATGCCATAAGCACAATGAGATGCATGGTTTTGTGATTAGCTAAATTAAATAAAGTTTTTTTTTATTGGCTAACACAATACTCATGAAGAATGTAAATTTCAAACTCTTAATTCATAGAATATTTTAATCAATATATATTCTATAACAAAATAATTCAGGACGCAAAATTCACACTCATCAGCTTTTCATTGACAACCAAATATTTAAGGCTGGCATCGAGTTTAAAATGTTGTGTTTAGTGAAGCTATATAAGCTTACACCATTTTATCTTAACACAGTGGAAAGTGTTTTTTGAAACCAGATAACTGCATTTTTCTTCAATTTAGAACAATCTACATTTTACCTATGAAATTATTAAAATAAATATGTTTTGATTTTAAAATTTCTGCATTCCTTTATGGTTTCAGTTATGAAATTGTTCTTCATACTTAACTTGTCAACTTTTTTAAAAATTATTCATATTTTTCATAAATTTAAAATAGACAGTAAAATTTTTTTGCCAAACTAAAATCTTTAGAACTGAAATTTTATGCCCTGAATTAATTATTCTACCTTTATACTGCAAATTATAAAACAAACAGGCATAAATTGACTTTAACACCTCTGAACATTAGTAATCAGTTAAATAATGTTTTATTTTTTCATTCAATGAATGATTAATTAATATTGATTCCTGATAATAAATCCAGATCATTTAATATCTGAATAAACATAATTGAAGCTTAGATGAGAAATTGTAATTTTTTTTAAACTACAATTTAACAAGAACCATACTGCACAAATAAGCTAAGCAAGATAAAATATTTAAATGTAAAAACGTTGTTAACAGCAACTCAAATAAACAAAACAATAAAATATATCACTTGTGTGTAAATAAAAATGTAATAAATACAGGTAATGGTAACAAAGTATTCTTGCTTTATTCATAGAAGATATCAGGCATTGCAATCTTTTCCATTGTTCAGCATGCTTAATTTGATATCGTTTTCCTCACTAAAAAAGATAAACATATGAAAGTGTTCAAATATAAAAATTAATAACTTAACTTTTACCTTAAAAATGTTTAAGTATATAAAATTACTGTCATGTTTAACTCTAGAATAGTGTAATTGCATGAATTAAAAGAAAATTAAAACTGCCTTTTACTAAATATTTTTTAACATTCTAAAAAATTCATTAATAAAACTTTTAGAAATAGGGAAGTTTTTATGCATGTAAACCAATAAAAAAAATGAGCTTGGTCTTAATCGTTCTTCCAGAAAAATAAGGATTTAGTGTTACTTCCAACAATCTCATTTCTAAATATTAATGCATTAAGGTATGTATAATTATTATAATGTACAAGGATCTAATACAATTACTTAATATTTAATATACTTAAATAATTTTCTAAAAGAACATTCAATTGTATTATTTTAGAAATTCACTGGCCTCAGTTTACATTTGTATGAACATTTAAACAAATTCTTGTTTAATTTTATTACAGTAAGATCAACAGAATTTTTTTTTCAATAATTTTGTAATCACAAGTGAATGACTTATTTTACAAATAAGAGCAACATCTTCCAGTAAAACAATCACTGTATATACAGTACTGTTTAAGTGCAAACTTATAAGAATATTACACAATGTCCAGTTAATTTTATACAAACTATAATGATTCCTTAGCAAATTTAATAATAATTGTAATAAATTTTTTTATAATAATTTTAATCAATATTTCCTAAGGTAACAACAACTAACCAAAATTATAAAATTTGATATAAAAATTTTCAAAACTGTTTGTGACAAACAACCTGGCACACATAAGTAAGTTAAGCAAAATAAAAAGGATTGCACTTTTTAATACCGAACATTCTACAAAATAAATTGTTCTCAACTTACTTAATTTCTTCAGGATCATCAGAATCAATTTTTTGTGCTAAATTGAATCCACTGTAAAAAATACAAATATTTTCATAAAAAAAAGTCATAATTTGAAAACTAAATTTTGATCATAAATTTTTGATATAAAACACATTAGCAGATGATAAATGAAACATTTTAAACCAAAAGCATCAAGTTTAATAAAAGAGTTTCACGAATAATCTGAAATACTTTCTATCTTAGCGTATAAAGAATATGATATTACCATATAGTAAAAAAATTTAGTATTTAAAATTTTTTTTAAAAATATTGAAAAAATTGCAAGGGCATTTCTAGAAATATTCAGCAATATAACTGATTTAATTATCATTATAATTATTTACTTTCATTTCAGCTTGGTTCATTTTCAGTACAAAAGTATTTCTTTACATTCATTTCTTAACGGAGGATGTGTAATGCATGGTGCATTCTCCAGGTAAATATTTGCCTCAATCGTCATAACCAGAATATAGGTTTGACTACCATTATTACATAATCTGTTTTGATATTTTTGAGTGAAGAAGTGAGGAGTAACAGTCCCACTGCAAATGTAAAAGGAAGCTTCTATTTTATCTTTAATAAAAATGAGGCAAATATATGCATTGTTTAGCAGTTAACTTGGGTACATCAAAAAATTAAAAGATTACACATTGTTTAATTCAATGAATTTAAAATCACTAAACTGTTTAAAGAGTTTCCCACAAAGTGTATTTACATTTCAGCTAGGAGACAAAATAAGAGACTGATTGCATGAGAACTACAGCAAAAGTACAATAAAAGATGTTAGAACTGTGGCAAAATTGGTGTTCTTAATAAAATGGTTAAATTGAATCAGAGCCATACACTTATAATGCTAATAATAAATTGCATGAGGATTATATTTATTCCTATTACATATCTAGTATTTTTTTAAAGTAATTAATACAAAACTTATATATAATTTTATTAGAGCAAAATATACACATTTAAATGCGTTGTAGTATTATAATTTGACTATAACAAATTGAGTTTAACGCCTAAATAAACCAATCAATTAACAATTTTTTTATCAATTAGCATTTTGAAATTCGAACAAATATCAATTTTGTTTCTACACCTAAATGTCAAACAATAATCAGATTCATTTGTTGTATACTGAGTAAAATTATATTTAGCTATTTCAGTAAGTGCTTCACAATGTTAGTTACAAAAAGGACTTAGTTTAAAACTGATTTTTAGTCAAAGGAACACACATTTTCTGTTAGTATCAACAAAAAGATTTTTAAAAAAACCCATTAAAGGCATTAGATTAAAGAAATTTTAAAGGTCACAGTTAAAACATGCTGCATCATTTGAATTACGATTTCAAACCTAAAAACCATTTACTGGCAAATAAATGACATAAAATTATTAAATGTTAAAAAAAAAAAAATAGAATCAGTTAACTTGTAACTTTTTCAGAAAAACAAAGTAGTTAATAGTTCACAGCTATGTAAGAATAATCTCAATATTTGACAGAATATTTACTGATTAGTTATGGTTAAAAAAATAAAATAAAAATTACCTTCCCAACTCTTCAGCTTCACAAATAGTATCAGGTAAGCACTGATTATAAGTCTCTGGCAACAGAATAATCATAAGTGCAGCCAGAAAAGACAATGATCCAAATACAATTGCAGGTGCTTCATCTGGTTTTCCTATAGCAATACCCTATAAACAAAATGACTTATTGCTTTTACAGTTGCATCAGCACAAAAAAAAATTGAAAAAATTTGAAGCTATTATTTAAGAAATAAAGCAGTAAAGGGAAAGCAATTTTTAACATTGAATAATAAATTAAGTTTTTAACTTATTGTTGGTAAACTAAATAGATGGAATATAATGTTTAATTGCACAAGTTGTACTGTGCTAAACTTAAATGAGATTACACATCTTAAGTAAAAAAAAAATTAAACAGTGTTGTAAACTAAATGTGAGAAGACAAATGACCACTCGGGTGATTGAGAAGATATGGAAAGCTTCTTGCAGAGTGGAAAAACACAGCCCTAGAAGAAACTCGTTTCTTCCAACTCAAGTGGAAGAAATGGAAAAAACTATTTTTCATACAGAAATATTCAATATTAAAACTGATTAAAATTTACAATCTAGTTTTAATAACAGTATTAATTTTCGACCTACTTAATACATCAGCTTCAAATAAAAAAGCAACAAGTAGACAAAACAAATAAATTTCTTTCACTATATGAGTATAGTAAAACCCAATTTTATATACATGTATACACAATTTTATATATAAATATAAAACTCAATATTATATTTATTACCAATAGTGAATGAGTATAGTAAAACCCAATTTTATACTTATACACAGAACTGTTGAAATAACAAAATCAAATTTTATTAGCACATCTAAAATAAATCATTTAACAAAATAAATCATTTACTAAAAACAAATACACTACTAAATGCACACAATGAATTCACAATTACGAATTGCATGCTAATTTGTATACTCAAATACAGTTAAGTATGAATATTTAACTCTTAAATAATTGGTCATTTTCAGTTTCTTCCATTTATTCCAGTTTCTCCTGGTTTTTTTAGATTCCTTGACTCCTTCCTAACAAAATGAGCTTGAGATAATGGAATTAGTAATAGATAATAGAATTTAATGGCTGAAAAGCTGGCTAAGCCAATACTGCACCAAACACCAATGTTATTATACAGTCACAAATAACAAAAATCTAGTAAGGAAAAAAAAGCTGAGTTTATCCAAAGAATGCAACTCACATATTAGAATGATGACAAGAAATGATATTCTGAACATTCATTTGTATAAGAAAGATTATGAAGTATTATTTTAAATAGATAACGCCTAGAAGAAAACAAATAATATTGTTTAAATTTTCTGCAATGCACCTTATGTTCAATGATCAATAAAATTTCATTTCCCCTTTTTTGACATAGTATACATCACACCCTGAAAGTCAACTAAAAACAATTGTAACACACAAAAATGTTCTCTAGGACAGAGATTCCAAAATTTTGTTCCACAGAAAATATTTTAGAGGTTCCACATAATTGTTCACATTTTCAATGAATATTAATTTTTATTTCATTATTGTGTTATTGTGCACCTATGCTACAAAAAAATAGAAATCAAATGGAAAAAAAAGGAAACTGAGAAACAAAGAAAAATGCTGAAAAAAGCATTTTTTTTTTCTTCATGAGAATTTACTGATGCAGAAGAAAGAGCATCACCATAGAGTTGAAATAGTAGGTAGAGGAACCAAGTTCGCTTTATTCCTTCCGAAAAGACACGCCACAGATAGCAAGCAAAGAGTTACAATCACGTGATGGAAAGAGTGCAATACTNCTCTATGAGCATCACTCCTCCCTTATCTCTGTTAATAGTCAAAAATTAGTTCTGCCTTTTTGCTAGTCTCCCCCTTCTTTAATAGCTTTAAAAAATTTATGTGTTTTGGCACACTTTCTACAATCAGTAATAAGTCTCCCTCTCCTTTAATAGCTTTAAAAAATTTATGTGTTTTGGCACACTTTCTACAATCAGTAATAAGTCTCCCTTCTTTTTCCAATATTTTCCCCAGAAACTATGAGTGAAACAAGGTAGATACTGTTGATCAACACCACCATTTACTTCAACTTATCTTTGAATGTGGATTTTCTATGTGCACCTGATATCACAGTGCAACTTTCTATCAGATTTCAAACCCATAAATTTGTTTTATTTCAAATTATGTTCCTTAATCTTTAAAATTTCAGTTCGCAATATTTAAGAAAACTGATATTATACTGATCTGATTTATACTGATGGTAACTTTTTGTTTCTTTATTTTCTCATCTCATTTGTGCAAACAATGTGCAAAATACATTTACGCCAACAAAGTGACGTATTCGGGTTCCTGCTATACTCTAAAATGCTTTTAATGGTCAAAGAATAGCTAATGAGCTATGGACTAGTTAGTGATGAAATGGACAAGTAACATAATTTTTTTTTAAACAATTCAAAGAAAAAGGAATAACAAAAATACTAAGTTTTAATAGATGGGTGGTGAATTTAAGAGAAAAAAAAAGATCAAATATAAAATTTTAGCAAGTTTAAAGAACAATTATTATGATCTGTAAAAGGCACTAAACACAATGTATTAAAAAAATCCTTTAATCATAATATTTACCAATTCTTTAACAAATGGAGCTACTGATGCACCAATTCTTCCCATCATTAGACTTGTACCAGATCCAACAGTTCTGACTACAGTTGGAAATATTTCTGCAGCATGTATAGCAAGTATGATAAATGCACCACTAATACAAAGTTTACCAACCATGGCCGCCGTTATCCTCAACCATTCATGTCCTAGATGGAGGGGGGGGGGAATTTAATTTAATAAAAAATAATAATTTTTTTTACAGATTTACCTATGATAAATTCAACAAAAAATAATATTCTAAATAATTGAAAAAAAGTTCAAATTAAAAGTTGAAACACTTCTTGCTAAATAAATAACAGAATAAATGCTTTAGGTAAAAGATTAATCATGTTAATCTAATCCAACAACTATATAGGATAACCTAGCACAGATCACACAAAAGGAGATTTGTCATTAAGAAAAAAAATTATGAAAGAAAAAAATTTTTAAAACTTTTTTACACTATGTGCTTCAAACTAAAGTCCTCATTGACATATATAGTACATTATCTCTTAACTCCTTCAAAAAGAAAGAAAAAGAACAGCTAAGACTCAAATTGTCACTGCTCTATTTTTTCCTAATGCAAGATTAAAATCAATAAAAAATATTACTCTACACTTGTTTCTGTAACCTTTCATGCCATTTATTTTTAAGTCTAATGCAAATCTTTTTTATTTTGATATAAAAATTAACAATAAATAACAAGTTGAAACTTGGCCTCGTAAGAAAAGCTTTTAGTATTAGTATTTTAGTGGAATAGGAGGCTGGTTTATTCACATACAGTGTCTCATTTCAAAGTGTGCTACCTGTACGAACTCACCTATTTGCCCTTTAATAAGACAAGAGCCAGAATCAGCTATGCTCTACCAAGCACTTGGTAGTAAATGGGGAAAACAGGTTTGGTTATTTAGCAAGACTGCCAATTGGACTAATTACAATGATAATTGCCAAATCCGAAGTAAAACTTTTTTTTGTTTAACTCAGCGATTAAACAGATTTTTAAAACATTAGAAAGTAGAATAACCAACATTGTGACAAATTTAAATAATAAAAGCCACATGTTTTACTTAAGCTCTGACTAGATGTAAAAACTAAATGCTGAATTTAATAAACTTTTTTTTAAAAAAAAATTTTTAATTTTTCATCTATTTCAAGTTTTGCAACAAGAATTATAAAATTTGTTCAAAGTACAAATAAAACAAATGTTATTCAATCATTGTAATATTAAATTGATATTTTAAAAAATGGGTTGACTTTTTCAGAATGTGGTGCATGAATAGTCTCTGAATTAAGCATTTTAATTAAATAAAATTTTAATTCAAGAATTGGCTTGAATCAAAATAATTTTATTTTTCATAGTGAGACATCTTTAATTTTAAAACACAAAATAATTTTCTAATCAGTTTATGTATTTAAGTAGGTACATAAAATCTGGAATTATACTTTGCCAACTAATAATTTAAGTTAACAGACAGAAAAAAAAACTTATATGGCTAAAGAAGACCTAGAGAAAAAATTTCATATACCTAAATCTATCATAAGAAGACCTAGAGAAAAAATTTCATATACCTAAATCTATCATAAGAAAACAAGCTAAGCCACCAATAATATCAAATATTAAGAAGGAAGGTTTCCTCTTTAGGTAGCGAATAAATAGCATACAAAGGAAATAGGCAGGAAGTTCAACAGCTGAGCCAATAAAAAAGTTGAGAAAAGGATTCCCCGCCAGAGTAGTTTGTCCTAAAGATAGTCCATAGAACACAAACGCAACTGAAAAACTAAAAAAGAAAAAAAGAATGTAAAAAACAAAAGTATACTTAAACAATACGTTAAAACATAATTAATAATTAGGGATGCGCAATCATTTTAGGAAGAAGGCTGCAAAAAAATCAGCTTTTAAGACCATGATGAATTCAGTTTTCATATCAAATGACGACTTCCCCAATTTAATAATAGCAATATTCATATGTATAAGAAGTTAAAGAGCAGCAAATATTTACAAAAGTATACATTTAATTTTGTCAAATTAAAAACATAATTTTGCGTACTTCGCTAAATTTTTTTTTAAAAAATTAATTAATAGCTCATTTTAAATATTCTCAAAAGAAAAAATTTTATAACTTTTTTATTTATAAATAATATAAATGTTAAATTTTTCTTAATGTTGAAACACCCTGAGTTAATACCTTCATACTTTTAATTTTCCTGTCAAAATGTATTGAAATTTATTTAAAAAAATACAATAAGAAAATAAATAGGAGCCTATCTCTGCAAAAGAATTTTATTTAATTTTTAAGTGCAATTTATAGTGTAAAAAAGGCTATTCAAAAACTTTTTACACATGTCTCTGAATCTTAAAGCACTATAATAAAAAAGAGTTTGTTAACTCTATATTATTTATAATGTTAGTAAGTTTGTTGAACGTTTCACAAGAAAATAAACGTGCGATGAAGCTGGTTCGCGGTTCTACCAGTTCTTAACATGCATAAATTCAACCCCTGCAGTCTTCTGCAGTATTGCTCTGACTCATCAGCATCAGTATTTTAGAGCAATAGCACGAATCAAAGGTCAGCTGATCCACACACAATTTTACCACTTCCCGGTTCACAGGAGCCGGAATCTGCTGTGGTGGTCCAGAAACTTGGTAATAACTGAAGAGAACGGGTTATTTAGCAAGACTGCCAATCGAGCTACAGCGATATTTACCAAACTCCCAAATAAAAATTTTTTAATTTATACTTGTAATTTCATATGATTCAAGTTTGAGACTTCTAATTTGGATGGAAAGTGTTTTGTTTCACGGGTCAAATTAGGGTGATCATGTCTAATTACCTTGATAGTTACAAAATATCAAGATTTAACATTTGTAGTTAATTCCCTTATCTGATAAGGCACACTTGATCAAAATTTAAGACTTCTATCTCTGTAGCAAATCTACGTCAATTATCTATCTTTGTTGCAAACTTTTATTTAGCAAGACTTTAAATTTGAGAAAATAACTCAATAATTACAAAATACAAAAATAAAATTTATTAGTTTTTCTATTTATCTCACAAAAAACAAATAGTTCAAATTTGAGACTTCTATCTTGGTACAAGAAATTAGTTAGCATTACTGTCAATTAGACGTATTACATTCTAATTACCCAGATAATTACAAAATATCTTCAAAAAAATCATTTCAGTTTTTCCTTTATTTGATAAGGAAAGTGTCGTCAAAATTAAAACTTCTACTTTTGTGGCAAACTTATTTTGCAATTGTTATTACCCTGATATGTAGGAAATAATTAAATGAAACTTTTTCTTCTTTGTTGACACTACAGCCTGGAGTGTGCCACAGCCTGCCGCACAATGTTTCTCCACACAGCTCTATCCCTGACCTTCCAGTTATAGATCTTTAGATAGAGTTTCTAAATCATCCAAGACATCATTCATCTGCCTTTTCTCTGGTTTATTCTTGGCCTACTGCACATGGGATTCTAATGCAAGATCTTTACCACTCAGTTGTCAGGTGATTTCGCAATATGACCAAGCGATGAAAGTCTCTATTCTTTGATGAATGTTACAATGTTTCTATGCTTGATAAGAGCTTTCAGTTCATTATTAGTTCTTATTCTCCGACAATAATTATACTTTCATCCAAACTTTTTAGTTTTTCTACTTATCTTATAATGGATACATTGAATGAATTTGAAACTTTTATCCGAATAAAAACGTGTTATTTAACATTATTGCTAATTAGGCTTAAGTACCCCAATAATTACAAAACATCAAAATGAAACTTTTTAAATGTCTTCTTTAATCTGATAAGGAACACAAGGTCGAAATTTAAGACTTCCAGCTTTCTGGCAAACTCAAACATTTCTTAAGCATTTTGTTTATTAAGCTAATAATCCTTTAATCACAAAACAACAAAATGAAGCTTTTTAGCTTCTCCC
Source organism: Parasteatoda tepidariorum (assembly GCF_043381705.1). Classification (NCBI taxonomy): domain Eukaryota; kingdom Metazoa; phylum Arthropoda; class Arachnida; order Araneae; family Theridiidae; genus Parasteatoda; species Parasteatoda tepidariorum. Next base: position 49,132,231 of record NC_092204.1, on the reverse strand, counting down.
TCTATCTGGTATGGAACAAGTAGTCGAAATATGAGACTTCTCTCTAAGTAAAAGCATGGTGTTAAGCATTACTGTTCAATTACATAATATTAAAATGAAACTTTTTTAGTTTTTCTATTATCTCCTAAAGAACAAATGTTTAAAATTTTAGAGGGAGAATTAGTAACGAGTGAATGAGAGCTTTGTTTTTAATAGATACAGATTTTACATCAAAAAGCAAATGTTTATTTTCAAATACTTACTATGATATAAATACAAACAATGTATTTTTACGCAAATTGGAAGTTCTGAAAAGGTCAATAATGTTTGGATTTTCCTTCCTCTCATCCTAAAAACAACAAAAATTAACATTGAAATAAATTAATGCAAATATCTTAAAGCAGCACACAAACTATGGGAATTTAACATTTAACCCACCCTCTCAATCCGTTCTTTAAGCTGCTTCATCATAACTGGCATATTATTAGTTTTTAATCGATTCCGTTTACAAGCTGATCTCATCACTTTTTCAGCCTTTTCATATTTTCCTTGAGTCATTAACCATCGAGGAGATTCAGGCATAAAACTAAAAAAAGAGGATTTTAAATCCATGTACTTATAGATTATATAAAGTTTTTTTTTTTAATAAATAAAATTTTACACCTGAACTATTGATCTAAACTTATGAGACACTGGAAAAAGTATTAAATAATTTATACAATATACATATACATATATATTTACACACATATGTATGTATTTAAAAGTAAAATTGAATAAAACCTTTGAGAAACTACAATTTTAATCTAAATATTAAAAAAATATGGTGAAAAGGCATATAGATGTAATAAATACAGTCAATAGAAATAAAAAAAAAAGACTTGAAAAATATCATTTAGTCAGAAAAGACCAATGGTTGTATTTATAAGAGCTTCAAATAAATAAAAGTGTGTACAAACAAACTTTCTATAATTAGCTATATTTTAGGAACCCTTCAGTAACTAATCATATTTCAAATTAATGTTTAAAAATATTAAATCGAATATCTTACATCCAATAGCTAAGTAAAATGGAAGACACTGCTGCACTTGCTAATTGTTGATATTGCCATTCTCTAATTAGATATGTCATACCAGGAAGTAATAGAAGACCAAAGCACCAACCAAAAGAGAATGCAAACGTAACTCTAGTCCTATATATAGGACCGATAACTTCCATTACTAAAAAAATAATAATAAATTAATAAGCACAAAAAACTTACAAAGCAATACAAAATTAGACAAATTTATTGAACCAAACATTTAAAAATTTTACTAATGTTTAGAAATATTTACTGCAGGGTGAAATAGGGAATTTTGAGCATTTTTCGTATTAACAAAATAAGCTAAAAACAATTTAAAAAGTTATTTTAAAAAATTTAAATTACTCTTTAAATTCATACGAAAAAGATTTTTTCTTAAACATATGCAATAGACTAAATAGCGAATAATAAATACAAAGACTGCTTTAAAGACTTTAATAACCCAATACTGCCATATACAGTAGAGCGCCGATTATCCGAACCCTTATTATCCGAATGTCCAATTATCCAAACTATGTCAGAATTCTTTTTTTTTTTTAAAGTTTAGAATACTTTTTAAGATCTTGACAATTTTTCTAAATTAATTAGAATACATAATATCCCCTACATTCGAAGACCATATTTAATTTACAACCTTTTTAGCAGTTTTCATAGCAGCCATACATACATGTATGGTGATACAGTTAAACCTACCTACCCCTTTACAACTGAAAATTATCTTCCAAGAATGCGAGCTTCATTTTGATAGTCTACAATGGTTGGAATGCAGAAGGAGTTTATGAATAAATAAGTGCTGAAGTTTTATAATTGAGGAATGGGTAGTTGCCACTTATATTTAATGATTAGTGATTACAGTGCTTGGAATAATATATCTTGGAATAAAATTCTTAACAGAAAAACTGATGTTTCTGAACCAGTAGATCTTTTGGATGAAAATGATGAAATTGTTGATTTTTAATGAAAATCAGAACTCCACAGACGAAGATGAAGAAGTAAGTGATCAAGTTCAAGATAGAAGCATGCAATTCATTAGATATTGCAATGAATTGGCTAGAACGTCAAAATGATGAATAAGGGATATATGGCTGCTAAAAAAAAACGCATCTTCTTTGAAACGAAATCTTTGCTGGATTTCTTTTTCAATGGGAAATAATGAAAAATGTGGTAAAATCAGTAATTGACAAAAAAAATTATAAAAAACTGAAATATGATAAAAATAAATCAAAATGAAAAAAAGTTTTAAAAAAAGTTAATTAAAAATATTTAAAAATGGAAGAAAAAAAACTTTTAAACACGTCAAAGCTATTTTAGATAGTACTACCAGTCCTAAGCCTACAAAAGGAGCGAAGTTAGTGCATAAATAATAATCATGTACACTAGATTTTAAACAGTTTCCAATTATCCGAACTTTTCATTATCCGAACCATGTTCGGTCCCGAGCAGTTCGGATAATCAGCGCTCTACTGTATATTATTCTCTTTATTGATAATAATTTGACCTTTTAAATAGTAGTACTTTTCTGAAAAATACAGTATAATTGCTTTAAAAATGATAAATGTTTGAGCATTTATTATTGGTAATTTCCTTCTTTAAAAGCCATGTAAAAAGATTTCTATTTAAACATTTAAAAAAATAAGTTCAAGAAACATTCATAAAATGCTGAATGGGAAACAATTTTGACAGATGTCACATGCAAAATCTTGGGTAAAATGAACACAGAAATTTGAAAAATAAAAAATTTGCAGCACAAAAAAAAAATGTTTTTTTTTCTTCTTCAACTGAACATTTAGTTAAGCAGGAACTAAATAGAAGTGACAACTATCCAAAAAGAGGATAGGTTAGGGTAGACTTTGAGCTAAGTAGATTAAAGCAAAACACAAATAAACCACAAATAAAGTACAAAAATGGACATACAATAGTTTCTGTTCTAAAAATAAAAACTTTTCTCATTGTTTAAATTCCATTCCTTCTTTTCATTTATTTTATTCAAGCTTGTTTATTTATTTATTATCTTCACTCAGCAGGTGCTTTCTGTCATTTGGTGTTTAAACACAGAGAAAAGTTCTTGTTTATATAACTGAACTGTGGTAGGTCCATTTCTGTACTTTATTTGTGAATTATTCACATTTTTAGTTTTTAGTCAAGTGATTACTATACCGATTTTTACACCTCCACAAAATTTAAAATGAATGAAATTTCAAACAGGAATTGTTTTAAAATTTCCCATAAAAATTTTCTTTAATTCAGAAATAGAATAAAAATATTAAAGAATGAAAAACTGATAAAATATTTCCCAGAAAAGATTAAAATCCTCAGCTTTTTGCTAGATGAAGGTATTGTTATTCAAGAAGATAATGATAAATAGATTATTAATGAATATATGTATTATTTTAACACATATAATTAGAGCATGCAACATTTAGACTCTCTTTGTGATTAATACAGACATAAAAACCATAGTAAATGAACCAGAATTCTACACAGTGATCAACAGGGATAACTTCATGTTCAATTTTCTTTTTAACCATAAACATAAAAAAGTAAATATATCCTACTACTTGATTAATATAAATAAAGTAAATAAAGCTAAAATGTACTTGAGAAAAAAAAAAGCTAATATAAAATTAAAAATGTATAAATTTGTGCAAATAAATGTTTGCAATATTCATCTCGGAGAAATTCTGTGAAGTAAAATAAAAAATTGAAAGGTACATTAAGACTTTTCTGGACCATACCCATGGCTAGTGAAAAAATTCTTAATTTATCTGAACACCATATAATCTGTGAGACAAAGCAAATATCATAATTTCGTTTTGCACACTAAATTATAAGCACTTTTCTCAAAAAAATAAATTTTGAGAAAATTGCTATATGATAGTGTCAATGTGTCATACATATGCTATAAAATTCTAGACAAAAACAAAATGGTTAGGAGAGAAAGTTTAAAAAATTAAATTAAAAAGCCTATTAAGATAATGAAAAAAAAATTTGAATTATTAAGATAATGAAAAGTAAACAAGAAATTATTCAATAAATATTTCCTAAAATGTTTTAGAAATATGAAAAAAATGAGCATTATAAATCATTTCAAGGCAAAATTATCACCTCAAAATAAATTTAAACATACTCACACAAACAAAATGATGTATTTTGTGTACCACCAACACCTAAAGCTAATAAAAACCTCGTTACACTAAAAAATGTAAAATTTGGAGCAAAGGCAGTTATAATGCTAGCAACAAGCATCAAAGTAACAGATACGTTAAGAATTATTTGACGACCGAATCTGAAAAAGAAATAAAATTCTTAACAAAATGTAAAAAAAGAAAATTAACAATTTAAAAACAAAGCAATTAATAAAGCTAAAACTCTAATTTTACTTTTAAAATTCATTAATGAAAGCTGTCTCCAACTTTAAAAGGAAGTTCACTTTATACTTTATAATACCCCCAAACAAGATGTGTTACAACAAAAATCATAGATATTGGTTAATCACAAATAACAAAATTATATACCAAAAACTAAAATAAACATTTTATCTTTTTATAACCAATAAATCAAAATGAAGAGAAGAACAAAATTGTAGACAGATTAACTGTGGCCTCACTAGATTTGCTAGTGAAATAAAAAGCTTATTGTTATAGTAGTTCATTTACAGCACACTAGAGCTGCACAATGGGCTATTGCGGACGGTTTGGAAAATATCCCTGAGGATGATCTGAAGACCTGTCATTACAATTTTGATTCTCTGCAGAAGAGATGGCACCCCCACTTTGTAATTTGATGACCTGCGCAAAGTCGAGCACTTTATGGTATAACAGTTTAATGAGGATCAATACCGCACACCCTCAGACACTTCGCAGACTGATCCAAGTGGTCACCCACCCATATACTGACCACAGCCAGTGATGCTTGACTTAAGTGATTTGTTGGGAACCATGTCTTAACGATCAGTACATGGTGAGACATAAATAGCTTGTAAAATAACAATTGTACCATTAAATTTTATAGGAGTCACGCATATTAAAATTTAGATCAAACTAGATCATATCAAGATTTTACAGGAACAGAATGATTTTTTTTAAATGATTGAGTTTACACACATTTCTTCTAAAAGAACCAAAGACAAAAAGAACAAATTTCTAAAGTTATGAATTTTTAATATTAACCCTTTCGCGTCGACTGTCATATATACGTACGTGCCAGCAAGAAACGCACTCACTGCCCGGCCGACACACCTGCGTGCCAAAGTATGAATAAAAAATACATTTTTTTCCATAAGATGGCATTGTATGTCCATATGGTTTCAGATACATGTAGATTTGACCTTCTACTCAAGATGAGAGTACATTGATGTGGTTTTTAGGGGGAAGGAATGTTTTATGACGGCTCTTTAAATTTGCATGTGGTATTTGTTTACAGTAAGCAGGGGAGTTTTTTTTTCTTCGCTACCTTCGATTTAGTTTTTAGTGGATAGTTAGATCTTGTAGATCCCTGTTTTAGAATTTTCATACGAAAAAAGAACTTTAAGTCATATATTAATTTTCAGATATGTAATGTTAAATGTTATTAAATAAGTTCATAATGAAAATAAAATGCGTAAAATATATATTTAAACAAGAAATAACTTAAGTTAATAAAATATCAATAGAAATATTGATAAAGCATACGTCATTTAAATACTCTACAGAACAATATTAAACAATGCTTTGATATTTCGGTAATTTAATGGAATTAGGCTTAACAGCAAAAAACCCTCCGGCCCTGGAGGGACACACGCGAGAGAGACTGCCGGCCTCAGCGGTAAGCGTGCTTTCGCGCTTCCCGTCGTGAAAGGGTTAAATGCAAATACTTTATTTATTATTTTGCATTCATTCAAATATTTAAATGCAGAAATTTTTATTATTATTAAAAGTACGAGAAAGGCAAAAAATTTAAATATATATTTTTTTTAAAGGGAAAATTACCATTTTCATATTATTCACTTTAGCTTTATACAAAATTTTAAAATCAATACATCATGTTATTTCAGATTTATCTTAAATGTTCATACTTAACAGTATTTTGTTTATAAAAGGCAGTACCCTATTTGTAATTGTGAATTTAATATATTTATAGTAATCTCTACATCTTGCATATAATTCATTAATTTAGTGCATAGTAGAGTGATATTCGACAATTTATTACATGGCTATAAAATAAGATTTAACGATACTCATTCACATAAAATAGTAAATAACAGTTATAACAATTTTGATAAGAATTCCGTTAAATTCCTTTTTCTTTCCAGTTGTTACTTTTTAATTTTAATTTCTTTAAAATTATATAGCTTGGAAATAAAGATTAATATTTAAATTATACTATTGCAATTATAAAGTGTTCAAAATAAATTTTTGAGATTTAATATTTCTTTTTAAAAAAGAGTTTCTTCCAGTTATTCCATTAGGGTTAGAAGAAACCTATTTCTTTCAAGATTTTTTTTCTCATGATTTTTTCCATGTTGGAAGAAAATTGCTATCCCTGATTAGAATTTTACAAGAAATTTTAACAATAATGTGTTTGTATACTATGTAGTTTGACATACAAGTACATTTTAAAATATCCACACTATTTTCATAGTTCATATTTTACCATTAAAGTATGAAATCTATCAAAGAAAATGTAAGCCACAAAACAAATTATTACTATTAAAATGATTATGTTAAAAAAAAAAAAGATCTTTTACATTTCGCTCAAATGCTGAATCTACTGTAACATTTATTAAAACACTTTTCACAAGAAAAAATCTACACATAAGATGAAACGAATTCAAAATTTAGTTTAAAAAGTTTACAATGTGCTAGTTTGAAAAAGAAAGCCAACTTATGTAAGACATTTGTATATTATAAGAAAAATATTAGTAAACATTAAGTGTATTAACCATAATGATATAAACAATATACTATTTTTTAAATAAGTTAAGGACTTAAAGATACCTGTCAGCAAGATGACCAAATAAAAATACTCCACACATCATGCCAGCCATGTAGTTAGATTGTGTGTAGGAAATTAGCCAATCTCTGTCGCACACCAAGTCATACTGGAACAATCAATGACATAAAGCCTCCATCTGGCACAAAAATATTCAGCACAGTTTTATTTAAAAATTTAAAGTTATGAATAGCACCCTAACACAAAAATTTAGACAAGTACTTTACATCTAGCCAAATTTCGCAGATAACAATAGATATTTTACAAAACAAATATTGATGATTTTTAGCATTATGTTTAATAAATCTTAAATATCATTACAAAAGTTATTAAAAAGTTTAAATTTTTTTAAACTATATTATTAATCTTATTTAATAAGTTAGAATAAATTATTTGTGCTTGCAATGAACTATAATTAGCATTGCAATATAGATTAATAATAATGGTTAAAAAACATTTGTGCTTGAACTAGTTTTTTTAATTTAACAAAAATCTAACAAAGATTAAAATCAATCTCTAACAAAGAACAGTTGCTGAACTTACATTAATACATAAATTCTATCTAGCATTACAAAATTATAATAATGGCTTAAAAATAATTTTTAAGTCATTATTATTAATCTATATTATTGGTTAAAAGAATTATAATAATTTGTTAGTAATGAATGCTATGCTAATTGACATTTAAATCAACATTTTACTTCATGTGATATTCAAATTATATACAGTACAGAACCCGTTATCCGGAAATAAGAAAACCGGAAAACCAAAAAAACCGGAACAAAATTCAATAAATTTTCCCGCCATTTTTTTTAAAAAAAAGTTTTTTTTCCTCATAAGATTTTAGGATATTTCTTTCTTTTTTGAAAGATGTTTACCTTACCATCGTTTTGGAAATAATCATTAGTGTATTACTTCATCGTTTTTTCTTCTTTTTAAGATTATTTCCAAAATTTTTTTTTTTAGTTGGGTTTAACAATAAAAAAAACGGTTTTTTGTAGCGATTCAGAAAACCGGAAAAATCAGTTATCCGGAATAGAGATGGTCCCGATCATTCTGGATAATCGGTTCCCTACTGTACTTTAATTTTAAAACAGGTGGAAAATTGTTAAGAGATCATGAAACAAAAATGTTACTGATTAATCAAATATCATATTCAAAAAAATTTTTGCACAAAAAGAAAAAATTAAACAGATGAATTTATATATTTAATTAAGGAAATAAATGTACAAATTTTTTAAAAAAATTGCACCAAAATAAATAATTTTAAAAATACGTACTTCTTGGGTTAAAGTATTGATGTAAAATGAATTATCATATTCCCAGGCACTACAAGGTATAGTTTTATTTACATTAAGAACAAATTCATCATCTACCATCTTAACTTCATACATGCTGCACCGACTAGGCACCATTTTCTTATCATATTCAACAAGAGGNATGAAGTAAAGACATGAAGTAGTGACATTTAAATGCTAATTGACATTTTACTTCATGTGATATTTAAATTATATACTTTAATTTTAAAACGCATGGAAAATTGTTCAGAAATCATGAAACAAAATTGTTATTGATTAATCAAATACCATATTAAAAAAAATTCTTGCACAAAAAGAAAAATTAAACAGACGAATTGATATATTTAATTAAGGAAATATATACATTTTTAAAAAAAGTTGCACTAAAATAAATAATTTTAAAAATACGTACTTCTTGGGTTAAAGTATTGATGTAAAATGAATTATCATATTCCCAGGCACTACAAGGTATAGTTTTATTTACATTAAGAACAAATTCATCATCTACCATCTTAACTTCATACATGCTGCACCTACTAGGCACCATTTTCTTATCATATTCAACAAGAGGAATAGCAGAATTTCGCCACTCAGCTGTAGTCCAATTTAATCCTGGTGGTTGAGCGCACCAAACATCTTGTTTTGGTGCAAAGAATGGGGTACTTAAGTTGTAGAATGCAGTTGGTGTTCCACGTAAGCATGTCAGAATGAATATCATACGTTGCCATGGTCCGTAATCCCCTATGATATCAGTTACATCACAACTTGCAGAAACCTAAAATCGAGAATATTATTATAACAACCAGATACGTACAATATACACTTATTCACAATGCTGTTTGTGGAAAATTCGTGAATGTCATGGAAAATATTTTTGAGTTCTTCATTATAAACAGAAAATCATCATAATTCCCTATTTAACCTCCTAGTAGATATTTTTTAAAACCGCGGAAGTTTTTTTTTTTAATCATTACTTATTAAATACAAAAATTATCTAAAATCCCTATTTCACTCTGCAATCAATATTTTTAAACATTTAGTACATTTTTTTAGCATTATTCATTAAAAAAAAGAAAATAGTAAAAATCCCTATATTAATCTTGCAAGGTGAATCTTTAAAAATTCACAAGAACATTTTTTTTCTCTGCTTTTATTTTACCAATGATTACATCATTGCATTTGACTTTCAGGCATGCTTGCATTTATAATATTCCATATAGAGTTTATTTTACAAAAAAAAAGAAGATATTTCTTAAAAAATAGGTGATTTTCAAACTAGTTTTGTAACTATGTGCAATTTGAAACTAGTTTCAAGAGTTAATTAATATTGTGAGAGTCAAGAGATCATTAAAATTGCTTGCAAAAAGTTTTTTAGTTTAAATTTTGTATTTGCAGAAAGTTCATCATTTTATCTAAGTCTGATATCCATCACAAAATTAAAACTTTCATAAAATGCTATTAAAAAATATTATTTTTCAAAATTTTAGAAAAATATCTAGAATTTACAGGCACTTTTATGTTGTTGTTGGAATCACCACAGAATCATAAAAAATCAAGGAAGCTTCTTTAGTTCAGAGAACAGTTCCTACTTTCAGAGAATTACTAAACAAAATTTAAAACTATACTTGTAAAATTTGAATTTTTGGCAAAAATTTTAATTTTAAAAAATTTTTTAAGTACTTATAAGCATTGATTAGAATAAATAATATGTAAACTTTCACACACCAATGTGAAAGTAGACACAATGTTTCGGCACATTTGGTAGGAAATCTAAATACTAAGAGATCCTTTTAATACAGTAAGAGTCAGTAACATTATTTTTCCTTCTAGCTTTTACAAATGAAGAAAAAATAAACAAATATAAATTTTTTATATCAAAAACAAAGATTCAAACTTAATAGATCAGTGGATTTACTAGATTAATTTATACAAAAAAATTACTAGCAGGACAACAAAAACTAAAATCAGCAATTTAAATAATGATTTTAACTCTTTGATTTGTCTTATATAAGACAGATAACATCATTTAAAAAATTAAAATAACTTTTCATGCTTTTTAAATTTTTGTAAGCTATGATAATAAAACAAATACTAATAATGTTTTAAATCAGGGAAAATATAGAGGGTTAAAATAAATGACAGATATTAGGTTCTCTTCCTAATTGCTGGATTCCTAATGTAAGAATCTAATAATAGAGTTTCTTTTTGTTAATTTTGTACACAAGAAAATCTCATGTATGACATTTTCTTAAACATGTAAAATTATGAGAAAGTTACAGAGTAATTAATTATATGTATTTAGTAAGATATCTTTTGGTTAATATATGTTATTTGACTGCCACTTCAATAATCTTTACCTGAAACAATCAATGCAGAAAGAGCATAAAAGCAGAGTTACAACTTTGTTCTATTTAATCATCATTAATATGGATGTACACTTTAATGTGTAAAAATCAATCTTCTTTATTTAACTATATATGTAAAATATCTTAATTTTAAAAAAATGAAACCTTAAATGCTTAATAGGTAACTATTCAAAATTTCGAAATATACGGCTCGGTACGATACGGAGATATCCCCATTAGATAATTTAATAGATAGATTCAAATGTTTCGATTATTGTTAGATTGTAAATCTAACGTGCTAAAATAATAAAAAGAAAAAGCAAAATAATATGTTAATCATTCATAATGAATAATTGTAATTCTGTAAGAGAGTTTAATATTGAAACTTTCTCTATCATTGATTGATAGTTGTCCTTAAGAAAATTAAATTATAGCTAACAAATACTGATAATATGAGATATTGGACTAGATTAAATTTTATTGTCCAGAATATTGCTGCTTATTGAAATAGCTTTAGTATTACATAATAAAAAAACATGTTATATAATGCATTACATAAGTAAAATGCATAAGTACTAATGTATTACATAAGTAACAAATGCATTACATAATCACTCTTCATAACAAAAAAACGTATGTATAGTTCTACCTCTTTTTCCTGTGAAACAGAACCATTCCTGAGGAATTTATCCGAGGATTTCGATCCCATACTTCAATTTGAAAATAATTGCCAAGAAATTCTTCAAGCAGAGCATGCAGAAATCTGCTCAGTTAATGAATATCATACATTCATTTCTTAGCTATAATAAAAACGTCAAATTTGTGTACAAACTAAAAAGAATAACAAAATCAATGAATGGTGCATAACATAGCCAAAAAAGTAAAAGTAAAATTACAATACAATCAAAATTTCAGCAAATCGATAACTGACAAAACTACAATACAAACTAGCCTGAGCCGAAACTAAGAAATTAACCGGCTCTTTCGTTCACAGCAAAGAGACGCGCGTGCGCAGAATGTCAAATTATTTGTACACAAGCGCAGATGGATACAGAAAAAGAAACTAGTGAAATGGATTACGTAACGTAATTCTGGAATGATGAAGGGTTATTTTTTCCTGCATTCACTCTGAACGGATATTACTGAAACAGAATGACATTAAGTTCATATTAAAGGAAAAAGATAAGCATTTTCAGAGAGGAAGTCGTCAACCTCGATTTTTTTTTGGAGGGGGGGAGTAATATTAGTCATAATATATATATATTTATATATGTGATTTTTTCCGGAAATACGAATTTTTTTGAAATCTTGTTGATAAGGATTATGAATCATAACAGCTATCTTATGTAACCAGCTAAAGAAATAAATAAAAAACTAAAACATAATTTATTAATTTATTAAATGATATCTTCGCTCAAAAGGGCAAATTTTATTTTATGACCGTCGTTGAACAGATGACTCAATCTTTGGGTTTACGACTACTAATGTTCAACTCGACAGCCTTGTAATTTTGAACCCAATCCAGAAGACAAGAGAACTTCTGGTTCAAATATTGTTAGAAATATGCCACAGCCAAATTCCACTTTTTGATAGAACTAACCCGTATCGCGTTACAAGGAGGGGAAAACCACGAAAACATCGTACGATTAGCTTGACGGCAAGGGCACTATCACACATGATCCGTCTATCAGGATTTCTTATATCAGCCCTGTGATTGGTGCGAGCTGGGTGCGGAATTCGTATCGACTAGCCATTGCTGGAATTCGAACCCGGGACACCTCATTGGAAGGCACAAGCTCTATTCTTAGAAGTAGGCATATTCAATGCTATTGAAAGAATTAAAATGGTTTTAGCAAACTTAATTTCCAAGGCCGTATTCTGCGGCAGACAGGGGCAATATTTTCATGGGGCCCTGGTGGAATTCTTTTCGAAAAGAGTAATGTTCTTTTTCTTCAAAAAAAAATCTGTTAAACGAATGGAGGGAATTCCTTTTCTTACTTTTGTAAAATAATATATTGATATCTTCAAGTGGCGTGTAGAAAAAAGAACGAAAGGGCAACGACCTCAGGCATTTAATCGAAGAATGCATCCATTTGATCACGAAGAGCACTAATAAACTTAACTTTATAGTTGTCAATATAGTTAATAGTTGTCATTATGAAGGTACATTTTTAATAGTTAAATATTTTATGCGAGAAACATTTTCTTATGATAAATTATGATTTTCAAATAGATTTAACAATGAAGTAATCAAGTATTTTTTTAAGCTTACCCAGCGCCCTCTTAAAACCAAAAACTGGTAACAAAATTTATAAACGAACAATCGAAAACTTAACATTTTCAAATTATACATAAAAAAAAACTATTTTAGTTAGAGAATCCCTGCGAGAGATTTTTATTCTCAAAATATTAAATTGCGAAAATAGAGCAGTTGAGCTTTCAAAAATCAGTTTAGTAATTTTACTAGCAGTTTTTTAGTTTTGTGACGACGCTGTTAATTAAAAAAAATTTTTATTACATTTAAGAAAAACGTAATACTTTAATGAAAGTTTTTAACATGAAAGTATTTTGCCATAACATTTATTTAAAAATGGATTAAATTAAATTATTTTTTTATTATTCTTATTTATTACCCATTGGTAAAATGGGTGTTGTTTTGGGTTTGATGGCGTGCGCACCTTATTTGGACGTCATCACACTTTTCAACTGTGTTCACGAGCAATAGTAAACAGTGCGCATTGGCTTCTATGGCTGCTATTTGATAATTTTTTTAGAATTCTTTTTTTCACTTTTAATTTTGTTATGCATTAGGTTGGTGAGGAGTTAATTTTTGAGCTATGGGACCAGAGAGATCTCATAAATGCTTCTTGAGTTGTGAATAAAGGAGAATTTCATCATTTGAACGATATTTCTGTTTTTATTGTTTTAATTAAGAATCAGAAATTCTAACCTACGGTTCAAACTGGATCGTTTTCAATCACAAATAAAAGGGTCAAAAAAGAAAAAAAAATTTAAATCAGACAACAGCCATTTTGCCAATGGGTAATCGGCGATCACAATTTTTTTTCTTTATTACTTTTTTTTAAAATAATGTTTTGAATTTTATTAGTTACCAAATTTTGTATTTTTAATTGTCCATGAAAACCCTGAATGCATTATTGACTTCTTCCTACCAATCGCTACGTAACGCAAAGGTTCTCAAGAGACCACCGAAATTTTTAAACTGGTGTAAATTTTTTCTAAAGAAATACATTCCTTGTGTTTGAAAATTGACAGCTAAATTTTTCTTGATGACCACAAAAATTTTGAAAATTATTTCTTCTTTTTTTTGCCCCGTCTACTGCATTTAGTAATGGAAACGTGAAAGTTTTATTCAGACAATTGCAACACAATAGTGCGTTTGCCAATGTGATTGTTATTCCAAGTAAAAGAAATCTCTAGTCAATTTACCACAATTTTTTAAACTGTCAACAGCAATTATTTAAACTGTCGGAAGGGAGCCGCAATGGCTCAGGGGATTGAGCGCTCGCCTGCCAATGCGGCGAACCGGGTTCGAATCCCTGTCGATACGAATTCCGCATCCGGCTTGCAGTGACCACGGTGATGACGTGAAATATCCTCAATGGTAGATGGATCATGGGTCCCCACGTTAGGCTAACCGTGGGAGGTTCTCGTGGTCTTCCTCCCCATGTAACGCAAATGCGGGTTTCCTCCATCAAAAAGTCCTCTAAGAAGGCAAATTTCTCCCAAGATCCAGGAGTTCCCATGTCTTCTGGATTGGGTTCAAAATTACACGGCTACGGAGTAAACCCATGAAATTGAATCGGCTGTTCAACGATGGTTGTAAAAAAAAAAAAGGAATAAAAAATACTATCGAAAGGAAAGTTCTGTATCTGGATTTTGTAGTCAAAAATTTTCGCACTGCAAAATACATTTTTTTTAAAGCTTTCCATTTAGCATAATTATTTATACATAATTTCCGGACCAAGTTATTGAATATTTAAGCAAAAACAAACAACAAGAAAAAAGGGTGAAACTTCAAATGCAATAATAAAAAATTATTATTATCGCATTAAAAGTTTTATATTAAACTTTATAATAATTTCTTTTATTCATGAATTTATTCTTATTTTACGCCAAATTAATATGAAATAAAATAATTCAAAATGTCCTAGTGCAATAAAAACTAAAAATACTAAATTAATCAAGCATTAAAACAAAAAGAAACATAAAAACTAAACTAAGAGTAAAAACTGAACTAAACTTTGCGTTGGGATAATGCATATACATATCTACACATATACATATCTACACATATACTTACTTTACGTGTATCTACATGCACGTTACAATAATATATCTGGAGATTTATAATCTTGAACAATTAATTTCTCTTGTTTAATACAAAATAAAAAAAACAATTTTGATATGAAAAAAAGCTTCTGTTCAGTAAAACTTATTCTCTAATTGTTTTCAAAAAGTTATGGAAAAAAATACATTAATGAAGAAAAATATTTGTTCAATAAAGATGATCAATACGCTATAAACATAGTTACAGCGTTTGTATCAGTCACGATTTTTCAAGCTGCAATTCCATATTATTTCAACTTAATTAATCCACGTTTCAGAATAGAGTCATTAATGCTAGAAATGACGGGCAATTGAAAAACAATGTAAGATTCAAAAGAAGTAACCAGACAACAATTTTCTCTCTATTGCTAACAGTATCAACGCTAAAATATTATTACAGACAGTGTCGGATTACATATTAGGCCAGACTAGGCCATGGCCTGGGGCCCCCAATGATTAGGGGCCCCCTTGAAATGGATTTTTTGAAAATAAATTTTAAAAAACTAAGAAAAATAATGATTTTAAAAAAATTTTTTTAAATATGTATTAATAAAATACAATAATTTTTTATATAATGTTAATCATATTTATTACTTATTAAAATTTAATTTATTATTATTTATTTTAAATATGCTTTCGTGAATGAAAAGATATTTAAATAGTTTTATATTTGAATAAATAGAAAATATACGAGAAAAAAAATCTAAGGGCCCCAAAATTCTGAATGGCCAAGGGCCCGCCTACGCCCAATCCGGCTCTGATTACAGAAAACTGATAAAAGAATCTTGTTTTTGTTTTTTTAAAAATTGTAATATATAGCTTGTTAAACAAAGTTGCCAAATATATGAAAATCTCAATTTTGAAATTTTTGTCACTTTCATTGGTTTTTCTATTGCGTGGTAGAGTAGAGTCTAACAAATTTTGTTATTCAGAATTTATACAATGGCATTTTTTTTGTTGTATTTTGCCGTATTTATTTATTGAAAAAATAGTTATTGTACATTGTCACGATTACTTTTATCATGTAATTTGTAATAGGAATGTAGTTGATCTTAATTATACAAAATAGCAAGGGTGCCAAGTAATTCATGAAATTATAACTCGTCTCAGTTTATTTTGTGAATAAGGACAGAGAGTATATCTTTCGATATTAAAAAATCTTAAGGGACAAAGCCACCGATGCTGTTGTTTTGGGTGTTCAAAATATCATTAAATTTTGTTTCACAGCGCAAAACCTATTAAACTTGAAATAACTAAAGTGTGTAGAAAAGTGTTCGAGAAATACGATGAAATAAAAAAAATTAACATTCCATAGTTTTTCGAGAATTCATTAAATAACTGTTAAACTTTTTCAAAAAAATGCCAAAATATGCTACAACCCGCAAGAATGAAATTATGGAATTGAAATTTAGCATGCTGAAAAAGCCATCATGTTTGTTTATGAACTTAACATACGCCTTTTTTCTTTCTTCAAAATTCCAATTTGTTCGAAAGTTATTGCAATTTTAAGTACTTTCTCGTGAATTTTTCTCACTTTTTTTTAGCTCACGTTACAGTTTTCTTTCAGCTCAAAATCTATATGAGACTTAAAAACTAGAGGAATTCGATGAATAAAAATCAATTACTATTCAATTGTTAGTTCTAAAATTGTTAACTGTAGTAAAAAAGAACCATGTTGGTCGATCATCTACTGTCTACTGAAATGCAGCAACAGAGTTAAAATTCGATTTGCTGATTAGCCCATTTTGTATTATAATTTTAACAAGAGTTGTTTTTTTCGTTTTTTTTTCTTCCAAAATTTCCATTTGATAGAAATTTATAGGAAATTTAAGTGCTTTTTCATAATTTGTTTCAGTTTTTTTGTAAAAATATTGATAATCTATCTATTTTTATAAAAAAATTGCTTTTCTTCACGAGATCTTTATTATTTTTTTACATGCTCGCGCTAGAGTAGATGCTAATCAAAGTGCAGGAATAAGTCTTAACATTCATAATGAAATTTTTGAAAATAAAAATAATAGTCTGATAAAAAGCGATAATATNACCCGCTGTTGTACACACACACAATGAATGAGAATCAATTGCGGAGGTTGGCAAGCGCTGCGTGCAAGAATGGCTGAGGTTCCTAGTATAATACATAAATAAAGAACAGACGTTACAAATTCCTTATCTTTATTTTTCTTTCAAATTCATATATTGTATTCATTTAAAGTTTTAATTTTACTAATTATTTTTAAAAAAGAATGAGAAATATTAACATTTCTATCAAATTAACTTTTATTTTTACTGCATGCGAAGTAACATTTGCATTATAATTAACGTCTATTAGTGTAGAGCGATTTATAGTTGTTATGATTTTGTAGATCGTTAAATAAGAAACAAGACAAGGCAATATATTTGCAATTAACGCCCAATTTTAGCCATACAGTGGCGGAAAAAGTGCTCTTATGGGAAAATATTAACATAATAATTACATTCATATTAAAGGAAAAATATCTTAATTAGCCATCACGCAAGTTATTTGAATTATAACAGAATACTTTCTACTTAAACTACTTAAACTTGGCCTTTTATGTCATTAATGAAAAATGATAACCACAAATACTTGCTTTTTCAAACAAATAATTACATGAAAATTTAAGAAAAATATTTTCATCTCATTCCTTGAACATTTAGATACATCTCGTAATTTTTTTAAGCTAATCAAAAAATGTTTGCACATAACTACATAATTTGTTAATCCAAACAAAAGTCACAGAAAGAAATGATTTTTATAATCATTCATTAATTTTTATTATTTTATTTAATAATAGTCAAAAAATTTTATATTGTATACTAAATTTTACATCTTTTTTATTCTATTTATTACTTTTTATTTATATTATTATATTTGAAATGATGAAATCCGAAATTTGAAAGAAATTTCATCGAATTATAACTTATTGAGTGAACAAATAATAACATACCGGATTATAATACTAATAGAATTATAACTAATCGAATAAAATGTGAATGAAAAATAAATATTTGAAAATCCGGCTTTTTTGAAATTTTATAATTAATCCATTTCACCGATTTCTTTGAAATTTTGAATTTTTTTCATATTACTTAAAAAGATGTAAAACCTTGCATACCTTACGATTCAAAACTCATCTGTCATAATAAAGTAAGAAGAAGTTAACAAATATTGGCGAGAAATAATATCTTAAATGGAATTATCTCGGGATAAATGCATTTTATAAAAGAATGAAAAAATTCAATTCGCTTAAAAAGTTTTCTCGCTATGTCGAAATGCACAAAAAGTGAAATTAACACTAAGGGGCGAAACTTTCGACTGACCTCCTAGGTTAAGTATTGGGATTATCTTTACCTAGACAAATCCAAATCTGCTGAAAAAAAGGTATGTTTATTCAGATTAAAGTACACTTTTAAATGCGCAAAAAATTAATTTAACTTTAAGGGGTTAAAACTTCAGGCCGATCTCTTAGCTTAACTAGTAGGACTATATTTTCAAGGTGACAGCTACTCTATTATGAGGGGCATAAATCCAAATCTACCGAAAAAGAGGTATGTTTATTCTGATTAAAGTACTCTTTTAAATGCATAAGAAATGAATTTAACATAAATTAAGAAGCAATTTTTGAAATAGAAAATGTTCAGAGAAAGTGGTTATAAATTTAATTTTAAAAATTAAAGAAAAAAGTAAATTTTATTAACGAAATAGGAGAGATTTCTTTACTGAGTAAATCTAATTATTTACAAGGGAAATCAATTTTAAAAGAAAAATTTAAAGTTTATAAAATAAATGCAAACATTCTATAAAAAAACGAACAATAACTGAATTCTGTTCTTAATTAATTCCTTAAACTATACTTAAATACCTAAATGCATTACCGAGATTACAAAAGAATACGTTTTCACGATTTAAAAAAAATCTTCTTATCTTCTTAGAAAATTGGAAGAAATTTAATTAAAATTAGTTTTGATATCCCATTTTGAGTATATAAATAAAAAAATTAATAAACACCTTACTTTTCCCATGCTTATAAATTTAACGTTTCCTATGCGAAACAAATTCCATTTTTTTCCTTTTAAATAAGCTTTACTATTTATTCAAACCTCGAAATGCATCAAACATTTAGTAGATAAATAAAATAAAATAATTACTTTAATTTATTCTTTCCATTATTGAAAAGTCACCTATTGTAAACTAAGATAACTATTACCCGTATTTGGGTAAAAAAAAAAAAAAAAAAAAAAAAAAAAAAAAAAAANAAAAAAAAAAAAAAAAAAAAAAAACTTAAAACTACCAAAAAAATTTAAATTTATGAATATGAGCATAGAAATTAGATTTTGTGTTTGATTTTTAAAAAAGGTAAAAAACAGCTTAAGGCTCTACAATTTCGTGATCAATGGCATAATTACGGCATTGTGGGCAGCAATATGCACAAAACATACATTTCCCAAGAGCAAGCTCGTACCCATAGATCTAAAACTGGGTGGACTTCAAGCCGCCACCGGGAATCGAACCTCAATTTTTCACAAAACTCCGTGCCTTTAATCACTGAGCTATTGTCTCTCTTTCGCATCTATTATTCATTAACAATCAACAGTAAGCAATTGATATATGATTAGTGGACCAAGAATGAAGAATCTTGAAAGAAAATTTCATCAAAAACTACTTAATGTTTCGTTTATATTCTGAAGGGGTATTAAAGTTCCTCGGCAGAAGGAAAAAGTTTTTAACCAATTTTATCCACATTTAATTTATTTATTTTTATTTATTTATTTATTTTTTGATTTTGAACATCAAATATTCATTTGCAAACATCTCCTTTCTCTCTTTATTATTTATCTAGATAAACCCTTCATTATCCATAAAATCAAACTTTCAAAAAAATCACTGCCTTAAAATTATAATCATAAATTATATTTCGTAAAAAAAAAATTTCTCTTTCTATTAATGCTTTAAAAAATTAATTGATTTAAATCACTGATTCTTTTAAAAATAATCAATCGATTTAAATAAAAGTGATTTATTCTCGTTTCCCTGGTAGTGATGCCAACTCTGATTTCTTTACATTTTAAAGCTGATTTTCATAAATTAAGTAAAATGACACTAAACGTATTCTTCCACTAGTCTATTTAATTATGACCCGCTGTTGTCGACTTTCATTAAAATTACTCGGCAACGTCACTATAGTTTCTTTTTTTTATTTTCTTTATTTGCATATTTATTTTTAGATTCTCACCATTTTAAATCAACATATACCACAAACATAAATCACAAATCTATTGAGATAGTCGTAGAACGATTCTATTCTATTCTGAGTACAAGAGCTTGAATTATTTACAAAATAAAACGATAGAATAATATTTAGATTATAGTTCCGGCCCCCATTACACCCCTGGTCTGCCAATTATCTTACTTTTTTTTCGCTCTTTTTCACTTAGCTTAAATAACGTGAATCACAAGCATTATTTTCTCACCAATTTCAAAGTAATATGGAAATGTTTCGGAATAATATATTTTAGTTTAGCGTATTTTTATTATTTTTGAATTGGAAACATTATGGAAATGTTTCGGAATAATATATTTTAGTTTAACGTATTTTTATTATTTTTGAATTGGAAACATTATTTTTATGTTGGATTTTGAAATATTAATATATCGAAAACATGCTTATGGATAATAGTAATTTCCTTTTGAAACATGTAGCCTTTTTCTTTACGATTCGGAACCACATTCAGAAGGCTGTAAAATTAATGTGGATTCGGGAAGAGTTAATTGAATAAGGTGGGATCATAGACCATAGGTGGGTAGACTGGATTAAAATACTGTGACAAGTGAATCAATTAATCAAGCGTTTTGAATCGTATAACCCTCATGAATCTCTGTAAAAGTTGTTTCCCACCAATAAAAGCTGCAATGCAAGAAAGCAGCAGTTTCCTTGCGCAAAGGGGAAGACTGAAAATTTTAAAATAATTTATTGTTATAGCACACATAAGATAAATAAATATAAAAGATAGAAAAGTAAAGAAAGCAAGAGATCACATTTAAACATGTAACTTGCACCCGGGTTTCGGTAAATACTTGAATGATAATTTCTAGTAAATCATTTCAAAAAAGACCTTTAACCTTTTGCTTACGGCTGGTACAACTGATGGTCGTAAATAGCAGGTGTTATCAGGAGCCGCAGGCTAAAGGTTGCACAAAAAAATTTTCAAATCAAATAAAAATAAATTAACACAATATATATCTTCTTTTAATCTTTATTTTTTTGGCGAATCAAATTCAATTCGCTTACCAATGGGTTCCATAATATACCAATACAGATGTCAAAATCAAAAGCTGAACTATATCACTGAATGAAATAATTCGATCAACTGTCGTTTGCAAAATTCCTATTGGGCGATTCTTATTCCCTTCCAATATAAACGTATTTTTATTGGTTGTTATCCGTAACTCATTGATCATTGATGGATTGTCAGTGAACAGATAAGTGAAATGACGTTGGTTTAAATATCTGTATTACGTTCCTTGAAAATAAGATTAATTTCCTTTAAGAACGACATAACGACCAAAAGTCAAGGAGTACCATGTTCAGAACTACGAACTTAACAATTTAGTCCTTAAAGTGGTTAAACGCTGAAAATATCTTTTCGAGAGAAATTTAAGGAGATAAAAAAAATAACAAAGCATAAGATGCCAAAAATAAACAATACAAGAATAAATTTACAGAAGCTTTAATTGCGAAGGCGACCATAATAATAAATGAAAATCGTTCAATTTTCATTTAAACATCAATCAAACGTGAGAGAATAACCTGTTGGGAAAAATATTTGAAAGATGCTTATAGTAGAAATTTTTGTCTTACATACTCTAGCTCATATTTAATGTGAAATAAAAATGAAATGTGAACTAAAAAATCAACGGCCATGATGTATTGCTGTAAATGCTGTTTCTCGGCAATAAGAGTTGGAGTGCAAGAAAGCTGCTTCGTCACGAACGAAGGGGTGAAACGTCAGCATATAAAATTGCATTATTATGTTAACAGAGTTTTAGAAAACAAACAACACTTAACACAAATATTTCTTAAAGCACATGAAGGGAAAAATTAAACACATATTTTCGTTTCTTGCTAAGTTAAATTTCGTTTTATTTTGTATCTCACTTTTGTACAATTGTAGATTCGAATGGTTTGCCCTATAAGTTATATGAGTTCATGATCGAATTTACATGCTATAAATCAAATAAATAACTTTAAATAAAGCAGAATATTTGTATGTATGTATTATAAGAAAATCGCAAATCTTAAACGATCCGCACCAAATTTTCTGTACAAAGGTTCAAATACAGGAAGGGCCTAACTGTCTACTTTAAAAATCACTCCGACCACTGGTTTGCGAGCTACATGCGCAAAAATAAACAAATAAATAAAATTATAGGATTTGATAAATATTTATGGCATGAGTGATTTGCAAGCATGCGGCTCTAATCAATCAAAAAAAGTTTATTTATTTATTTATTACCACATCACAAGTAAAATCATCATTAAAAGTTTCTCGGAAAATGGTGATGACGTAACCGAATTCCTTTTTTAAGAGATTTATGAAACCACGTGTTTCTCATATTGATACTTAAACTTTTAAGTCGTGTTTCTATAAACTTAATTATTGCAAACACAATAATAGTTTTAAAATAAAATTAAAATAATCTATTAAGCCATACAAAATAGCTATTTTTTAGCTAGTTGAACTTCTAACTCAGATTATGGTATATGTAATAGTATGAAGCCGCACCGGAATATGCAACAAATAATTAGTACCTATATTATTCACCTTGATATAATAGGTTCTCATTACTGCAGTACTTATAACAGCAATACCAGAAGTATTTAATACCACATTTAAGAAAACATTATTGGAGGCAATGATAGTTTGACGATTTTTTACGTTCTTTGATTTAAGTATCTATATTAGTTTTTAAAAACTACTTAATGTTTCGTTTATATTCTGAAGGGGTATTAAAGTTCCTCGGCAGAAGGAAAAAGTTTTTAACCAATTTTATCCACATTTAATTTATTTATTTTTATTTATTTATTTATTTTTTGATTTTGAACATCAAATATTCATTTGCAAACATCTCCTTTCTCTCTTTATTATTTATCTAGATAAACCCTTCATTATCCATAAAATCAAACTTTCAAAAAAATCACTGCCTTAAAATTATAATCATAAATTATATTTCGTAAAAAAAAAATTTCTCTTTCTATTAATGCTTTAAAAAATTAATTGATTTAAATCACTGATTCTTTTAAAAATAATCAANTGTATATAATCTATAAGAAAATCGCAAATCTTAGCCAATACGCACCAAATTTGCTGTACATAGATTCAAAGAAACGGAGGGCCTAACTGTCTACTTTAAAAATCACTCTGATCACTGGCTTGCGAGCTACAGGCGCAAAAATAAATAAAATCATAGGATTTGATAAATATTTATAACATGAGTGATTTGCAAACCTGCCGCTCTAATCAATCAAAAAAAGTTTATTTATTTATTTATTACCACATCACAAGCAAAATCATCATTAAAAGTTTCGCGGAAAATGGTGATGACTCAGATTATGGTATATCTAATAGTATGAAGCCACACCGAAATATGCAACAAATAATTAGTACCTATATTATTCACCTTGGTATAATAAGTTCTTATTACCGCAGTACTTATAACAGTAATACCAGAAGTATTTAATACCACATTTAAATAAGCATTATTGGAGGCAATGATAGTTGGACGATTTTTTACGATCTTTGATATACGTATCTATATTAGTTTTTACCATAAATGATTATATAAAAGAATATTAGTCCCGTTGTTAATTATTTCATAGATTTACTATTGAATAATTTTGTCAATCTGTACAAATTGAAATAGAACAAAGTTTTAGTATTAAAATGCTAAGTTAATGGAGAAAAGGTAATTTTTTGTACACATAAACCACAAGAAGTCGCCATATTGTTATTGACGTCAATGATAATTAATTTTAGAAATAAATACAAATTAAAATTAAAAAATAAGTTATGTACTAAGAAACTAAATTTATCGAAAAAAGGTACATATTCATCGATTAAAACCATAAAAAAATTTCCTTCCTATCGACGCCAATGATGCTTCAATAATTTTCATAACAGATACTACTGCTGTTATATTAATTAGTATTTTTTGGTCAGCACTAATCGCTTAATCTAATATATATAATTCTCTTACGTGGCTCCCAAATTTTGGCTGTATTTCTCTTCTACCGGTGGCAACGTTTGCTTTGTATTGTTTACATTACTATTTCTCTCACACGGTGAATCGACCAATGATTGCCGCTAAAAATGTCACATGCCAAATCTAGCTGAGGTGGCTTAAGCGCTTTTAAAAACGAAAACTGAAATAACCAGAGAGCATCTCATACTATTAAGCTAGGCAGAAGTGAGTAGTCTTTGTCGATAGATCTCTATTTTAGTATTTTAGTATATATATTACGAATTTATTTGACGATTTTAGATTTATATCGCGAATTATACTATAGCACATTTCTAATAGGTTTAACGAATTACATGTCATTTATTTGAATTCAAATTTATTTTAATGACTTAGTATTTACTAAAAAGATGTAATCATTATATGGATTTGAATGATTTTTTTAAATTCTAAGAGTTTTGTGCATTTGTAATGTACCTAAGTTAGTAGCGAGCGAAGCAAACTATATAAGCTTGCTTAGCAATTTTCGAGGGTTGGCGAGCGTTAGCAAGCAGGGGGTGCAGCCCACTAGTATACTAATAATGGTACCAAAATACTTTAGTGGAAATGAGTTTTTACGCCCAGCAGAAAGAAATATGTACAGGAGAATATTGTTGATCATGGTAATTATTACTATCAATTAGTAATTATTACTACTAAAAGCAATAACATTATGTCAAATAATACTGAGTATAATTTGTCTTTATTTTGAAGGAATGAACTTCCAAAAACATGAATTACGTAATGATGCTGATTCTTATTACAAAAGTTACCGGAAAGGGTACCAAATATTAAAAATAAAAATGCAAGCTGTATTATAAGCATTTTTTTGTGATTCATGATTAACTGGCATAAATTCTAAACAAATTTCAGAAGTTTATTAAATTTTAAGAACTAAAAGGCATCTTATACTTCGTCTTATACATAGCTGCATTAAATATAATACCCTAAACGTTTTGTAATCAGGTATTTTCTTTGAAATTAAAAAATCATTTGGTTGTTTAATGTATCTAAAAACTATTTCGTTGCTTTGGTTAATGAACAACTAAATAGTTAAAACTTTTTTGCAACAGCAACAACTAATCAATGAATTAAAATAAAACTTTATGTTGTGCAGGGGACTAGAGGAAAAAAATACTGTTATTAAAATTTGAGTTATTTATTGGATTTTATGCTTTTTAGAAAGCTTCATACAAGTCTGATTTAATCATTAAGTTAAACAAAAAGTATAAAGGAAATTAATTAATAATTCCTCTTGCAACAAAAACTAACTAAATAGTATTCATATCGTTAAACCTTTATTTAAATAGATCAAAAAATGATTTAAATATTATTTCAGAAAAGATACATTCGGTTCAGTGCAAAAAAAAAAAAAAAAAAAAACATCGGAAGCAAATATCATTTATGTCTAAATTGCATTTTGTAAATTTATCCCTCATTTCCCCCTCTTTTCTCTCATTTTTAGTTTACGACTATTAATGTTCAATTCAGAAGACAAGAAAACCCCTGAATGAAGTATTGGGAGAAATTTGCCTTCGTGTAGGACTTTTTGAAGGATTTGCATTACATGGAGAAGAAAATCATGAAAACCTCCCACGGTTAGCCAGATGACAATGGAACTCTAACCCATGATTCGTCCACCACTGAAATATTTTTCGTCAGCACTGTGGTTGGTGTGAGCCGATTGCGGAATTCGTATCTACCAGTCATTGCTGGAATTCGAACCCGGGCCACCACATTGGGAGGTGACCATTCTATTCCTTGAGCCTTCATGGCTCAGATAAATATAATTTATTTTTTATGACGGTCGTTGAACAGCCAATCCAATTTTGGGTTCACGAATACCTATGCTCAACTCCGTAGCCTTGTAATGTTGAACCCAGAAGAAAATGGAACACATGGATTAAGTATTGGAAGAAATTTGCTTTCGTGGAGGAATTTTCGATGGAACTAATCCGCATTAGCGTTTCATGGAGAGGAAAACCACGAAATCCTAAAATGGTTTGCCCGACGGGAAGGGGAATTTAATCCATGATCCGTCTACTACCGAGGATATTTTACGTCAGCACTGTGGTCGGAATTCATATCATCCAGCCATCACTGAGATTCGAACTCAGTTTAGCTCTTTGGGAGGCAAACGTTCTATCCCCTGAGCCACCAATGATCAATATATTTTATTGTAAAAAAGGGAGATAATAGTTCAATTTTATCCATTTCTGAATTTATTTTCATCTTCTTCACTGGCGTGACAGCCCTGGGTAGGCCCTGGCCTTAATATAGGAGTTTCCTTCAACTGTCCCTCTGTTTGGCGACAGTCCGCCAGTTTCTGATTTTCAAAATATCGATGTCAAATTTATTTTCATATTAGGCGAAAATGATCGACGAGATAATACGTAAGAACCGTTCTGAACAAAAATAAAAGTTCTGTTAACTGAACAATGGATGCGCGATGCAATTGATGTAATTGAAAAGAAATAAAAAAATAATTTATAGTAAAGACTATTTCTTAAAACTATAATGATGCAGTTTGAAACCATCATATTAATTAATATGTCAATGTGATTGCTAAAACACCTGCTGTATTCGTTTAAGGACATATTTTCAATCGAAATACTGTCCTTATTAATGACAATAGCAGGTGCTGTCACTTCGAATTGATGTCAACAGATCAGAAGCCATGTAAATCAATAAAATAATTCTAGATTTTTTACAGACATATATTCACAAAAGATGTAGTTAAGTGTGCATTTCTTAATGGACAAAAATTATGCCCTATTTGCGTCGGAACAGGTGTGTTGAGGTTCATAGCATAACAAATGCGGATACAGATAACATAATATGGGTTAGAACAGGGGTGGCGAACCTTTATACACCAACGTGCCATATTTTCTAAAAAATTGTTTAATGAGGCCATAGACGTGCCGTCAAATAATTTTGACTTCGTGATTATTGGGAAAATAATAATACTAAATACTATCATCCCAAAACTCTTTATTTACATTGATAAAAATTTTTTTGCCATGTCTTAAAACAACTTAAAGTAACATCAGTGTGACTCTGTTGTTGCAGATTAGATGACAACTTATACTAGGTTGTAAGATGTTAGTTTAAGCAAGACTGTAAATTTTTTTTTGCTTGTTATTTATTGTTAGCTTGTTTTTTATGGTTATTTATTGTTTTTCTTTTAGCATTAATTGTTTATTTTTTTTATTAATAATTGCTGATTATTTTGTTTGTTTTTTATGAATTTTAATTTAATTGTTACATATGCTTCATAGTGTAATAACATTTGTGTAATAATAATTCATAGTGTAATAACAATTGTGATCTGTGGCGCGACCAAAATATTGCGTCTCGTGCCGTAAATGGCACGCGTGCCATTGGTTCGCCATCCCTGGGTTAGGAGATGGTGAAATCGCGAAACCAAATTAAAATGAACAAAAACCCATCGAAAAACGTATTATTCTTTAATTGTGCCATTTGAAATTTAGTCATATTCACTGCACACGTAAGATTTTTATTCTTATTAGGAATATTTTATTTAAATCTTAGACAGACAATCTAATCACAAAGATCAGAATGGTTATTAGCTCTACGCAAGTTATTCAACCTTAACGCAAAGATTTTGGGATTAAATGTCGTAGAAAACGCAGTATTTTAATCAGCTATTGTAAGGTATTTATGCCAGAAATTCCTATTTTCCTCTAAAAATTAACGTTATAGTAACAAAAAAAAATCGGTAATAGAGCATGCATACATTACTCAATGATGTCCCTTAGTTTGAGCTGGGAGTTCCCTTGTCTTCTGGGTTGGGTTTAAAATTACGAGGCTAAATAATTTAACATTGACAGTCGTAAACTCAGAATTGGATCAGTTGCTGAATGCCAGTTATAAAATAAAATCTGTCTGTAGAGTGTCAGAATTATATTTCCCATTTTGCATGCCAGCTTTATATATCTCCAAAAGTGGCTTTCGGGAGAAAAAGAAAGTTTTTATTTAGGAGAAAAAGTGAAGGAAATTTTAATTTAAATGATAGTTAGGAAATTTATTTCACAAATTTTCAACATGAAACTTTTAAATTTGTGAGCTAAAAAATAATTTCTACTGTGCTCTTTTAAACAGATTACTCAAGGCTCTCAAATTTTTTTAAAAAAAAATAAGTATAAAAAATTAAACGTATTGATTTTTACTGCATTTTAGACTCATCATTTTCATATCATATCATATCTGTTTTAAAATTTCAAGCTGTCAAATCTATAATTGTTATCTTACTGAGAAATTTTCTATTAGTATTAACGTAAAATACAACTAAAATAATTATTTAAGGATTCTGGGAACTCTTCGTTTAAACTCTTCCGTAATTAAAATTTATTTGGAGATATTATTTATGTTTCGATTTATATTATTGCGTAATAAAATTTTAAAAATTATTTACGCTTCGAGTATCCTTTTCTTTACATAAACACAACTTCATTTCAATCTTACATAAATAAACTGGCATTAAAAAACAATATTTCCCGAGCAATATTTAAACAAATAAATTCTGCTTTGATGACACTCTATTTTTTGTTTGATGTCATAATTTTTATCTATCATAATTTTTTTTACACATCATCCTTTCGTAGAAAAGTTTTTATAATTGTTTTTATTTTGTGGATAATTGCTTCGATTTATTTTGTGGACAAGATTTCTTCCTTGTTATTATTTTTGATTTTACGTGTCAACGCTGCACTGCGTTTCCCTTTATTCCTTTTTCATACGGGGTTTTCTTCGTTTATTTGGGTGACAAAAAAAAAAACATTTTTTTATAATTCAAAACCAGTGTTTAGATTTTGGTTTGGTTGATTATTATTATTTGGTTGGTTAGCGGATATAAGCGAAAAATCTTTTTGTTTTCAACTTTTAAATTTTGTAACTTTTAGTTACGTAATTTCAGAACAAAATGGGAATTATGGGAAGATTGAATATGAATATAGGTGAACTGGAATAGAAGTGAATTAAATTTATAAAAAAACAATTAAATGGAAAATCGACAAACAATGGAATGGTCATTTTTTGTCCCAAAGTAAACGAAAAATCTATTTCAGAAATATTTAGCACGATAGGATAATGGAAAATAAACTATATATTTTTGCTTCTTATTTTTATACAGGGTGCTCCGTATAACTTTTAATGTTAATTTTTGAAAAATTCTTTTAAAAAAATAAGTTGAAAAAAATAATGATTTGATCAAGTGTCTTAAACTTTTATTTTAGAAAAGAATAAAGAAATACGCTAAGGAGTTGTTATGAATCACTGTCGGAGAAAGCGAGAATAAAATAAACAAACTTGTTTAATTGTCAATAGAGATAGAGAACCAACTTTCTTCCTGTATTGGAAGTGTTTTTGACTTTTTTAATCCCATCTTCCTCTATGTTGGTTCATCCAACTTTAGTAGCGGTTTTTCTTTTTACCTCGCTTTAATGTTAATTTGCTAATCCCAGCGAGTGCTGAGCAAAGCGTGGAGGTATCNGGCGTGACAGCCCATAGAGGGCCAAGGCCTACTGCGCCCATCTCAGTTTTCTTGACCTTGGGCTCTGGTGTGCAGGAGCAGATGCTCAATGGTGACTGATGGACAGCAAAATGGTGACTGATGCAAGCTAAATCTGTCGGGTCACAAAGTCCTCCAAGTTCCTATAACAAATCAATACCTCTTGGGGTACAGCAGTGTTTCCCAAAGTGCGGTACGCGTACCCCCAGGGTTACGGGAACAGTTTAGCGGGGATGCGCGTTATTATGCGAAATATCTTACAACAAACGAAAATTTCAAAGCATTTTATTTAAAAACGAAGCTAGCCATGAAAATTAACGATTGCGTATTTTTCTATTGGCTATTTTTTGCAGAGTTAACAGTTAATAATTAGTGGTCTAAACAGCTAGTTGCTATTTTTAACTTTTGTGGAATTTTCTTACAGTAAAAATAAATTTTTTATTAGAGGCACACAGCGTTACGAAAAATTTAGAAAGGGTACAAAAAAGTCATAAGTTTGGGGAACACTGGGGTGCAGGATCGGAGATTGATCATTCTCTGGTTCAGGTCTTAATTACGATCTGCGAATGAGTAGATGGTGTGTGAATGTATCCTTCCTGTAAAACGGGATGTGACGTATGTATGTTGTTTCCGGATCATCCTCAGCAATGTTTCCCAGACCGTCGCCAATAACCCATTGTGCAGCTCTAGCGCGACGTAAATGAATGCACTTGTTCACTACCTATGTTATACCAACAAATAAATAACTCCAACGCGTTTGCTT
The DNA here is from genome assembly GCF_043381705.1 of Parasteatoda tepidariorum. Lineage (NCBI taxonomy): Eukaryota > Metazoa > Arthropoda > Arachnida > Araneae > Theridiidae > Parasteatoda > Parasteatoda tepidariorum. The sequence continues at coordinate 49,101,620 of NC_092204.1, read as the reverse complement.
TTCAAGCTTCATTTTAACAAGGATTCTAATTGTATACATTACGCCTGTTTGATAGAATTTTTCTGTGTGTAATACAAAAGTAGATATATTTTCCTTTCTTCTCTTACTTAAAATTTATTGGATAGAATATCGGAAAATCAGTTCATTCAAAATTTGTTAGACTTCAGCACATAAAAGCTTGAAAATCAATAAATTTATTTCTTTTTTATTATTATTATCCTTTTTGTAATATTAGAGATAAGACTGGCGTTTCACAAGAGAAAATAAACATCACTCCCTCTTCGAAAACAATTGCTGGCATTTTCTATCATAAATAAATAAATAAAAAAAATATATGATCTCAAAAGGTATTAAAAAATAATAAGCTATTATATAAAGGAGAAAACAGCTAAAGATTTATAGCACAGCTAAGCTTTTGTGTTTTATTCATTGTTCTTGGTAAATCCTTCAGCAGAAATTCAATCAATATCTAATATATTTCTTAATATATTCCATAAGGTCAAACAAGGTCAACTTTTTCCCATCGTCATAAAAACCACTTCATTAACTATAAGCTAACCCTCTATTTTAATTAAATTTTCCACGCATAATTTACTTTTTTCTTCGGGAGCTTGATTTGATGCGAAATGAAAGGAAAGAATGAAAGATTGCAGCAAAAACTAAGGACAAACATTGGGAAAATTTCATTTTGTAGCGTATTAAAAAAAGTAATGCAAACGAAAATTATGTTTTTGCGTGTATTAAATTAAAAATACATGTAAGAAAATCAAATACTAGTAATTTTAAATACAACATTTTTCCAATGGGGTAGAAAAAAAATTGTTCGTGTTACGTCTAAAACTGAAAACGGTGGGTTAAAAGGCACGAGAGAAGTTTTCGATGGTGAACTTCATCACCGTTGAAATGTTTTCTTTATAGGTGTAGCAAAGCGTCGTTCGTTATGCGTCATAGTTGTGAGGAAAATAGAATTACCTCTTCCTTTCAAATCTACTTAAAAAACGTAATTTTAAAATAATTTTTATTTTATTTTACGCATTTTTTTGTTCTGTTTATTTGTTTCTGTCTTAAGGCGATCAAAATTTCAATGGCAGTTAAAATGAAGGCAGATTTTGCTTGCAACGGATAGGAAACAATTAAATTTGCAAGGTCATAAAAAAAAACAGAGCTCCAGTTAAAATTTGAGAGCTCTAAATAGATAGGAAGAAATCGCAATTCGGCTGACACCGATCGCGATGCTAACGTCAAATATCCTCAGTGAGTAGTGGTGGCTCAGAGGATAGAGCGTTCGCCTTTCAGTGAGGTGAACCGGGTTCGAATCTCAGCGATGGCTGGTGGATACAGATCTCGCACCCGGCTTGCACTGACCACAGTGCTGACGTAAAATATCCTCAGTGGTAGACGTATCATGGGTTAGAGTTCCCTTGTTCGTATGATTATGCGGCATGTAAAAGATCCCTGGAGTGCCTTATTGGCTCTTGGCATTTCCGGCAAAATTAAATTCCTAGTGCACTTTAGCATCCAAATAGAGTTTCGGTGCTGCCATCTAGTGTGGCAAAAACTAGACGTCCAACGTACATGACCAACGGTATCTCACCCATTGTGGTGGTCCTGAAAGAGTGGATACCACCTCTGGAGAACGCACTAGGTCTGCTCATCGGCAAGACCGATTGTGCAGCTCATTGGAAATTAAAAAAAAAAATTAAAAAAGTTCCCTTGCCGTCAGGCTAACAGTGGAAGGTTTTGTGGTTTTCCTCTCCACGTAACGCAAATGCGGCTTAGTTCCTACAAAAAGTCCACCACGAAGGCAAATTTCTCCCAATACTTTATCCAGGAGTTCTTTTGTTTTCTGGATTGGGTTCAAAACTACAAGGCAATGGAGTTGAACATTAGTAGCCGTAAAATAAAAATAAAATATCTTCAGTGATTGACGGATCATAAGTTAGAATCCTCTTGTAGTCGGGCTAACCATGGAGGTTTTTCTTGGTTTTCCTTCCCATGTAATACAAATGAGGGTTGGTTCTATAGGACAATCCTATGTTAAGGTTACTTTTTCCCAATACTTGATCTAGGAGTTCTCTTGTCTTCTGGGTGTGGTTCAAAATTAGAAACCTACTAAGTTGATCATCGATAATTGTTAACTAAGAATTGGATCTGCTGTTCAATGCCGGTTATGAAATAAAATGAATTAAAAAATTACTACTGCGTAAAATGACCAGGAAACGATTAAAACTTTGCATTGTCATCCGACACGAAGCTTCCGTAAATATTTGAAAATATTGAAGTTTCAAAATAGTTGAAATTTTCAGTTAAGATCCCATTAACACAGATATGAAAGCAAGATAATTAAGACGTAGAAATAAACAAAAAATAATAAGCTTGACTTCATATCTTGACCGTGAGAAATTTGATTAATTACCTAATGCCATATCCATTACAAGAGACTCTTTATGCTGTGTAAAGATGATTCAAAATGCCAAGAACCCTTAAGTTTAAAGAACTAGTCCAACTTAAGTAAATAACTTAGCTATTTATATCTACTTTTGCAGTTCTTTTTCTTCCGAAGACCACTTTTTGTTATTCTCAATAAGCCCACATACTCTCAAATTAGGAGAAAACTTTCTTTGATAAAATGACATTATTATTAAACGCAAGTGCTCGTTCTTTTGATGGGATTAAACAAAAGATTTCGTTCTATTTTTAAGGAAACTAGCAAGGGGAGAGAGGGGGCTAGTGTGGAGATTTTATACAAATTTACTAAGAAACCTTATTAAATATTTTTTCACCTCGTGAAGTACACTTTTAAAAATATTTTAGATTGTTTTACTGCGTTTCGGTTTAAATAAGGACTTAAAAAGCTGTTTAGCTTGTCATAAATTTTTTAAAAGTTTTTTGTTGTTCACACTAGCCCCACTACAAGGGGCTAGCATGCACAAAATATGAGTAGACAATCAGGAAAGTTGTTAAGTTGTCATTTATTACAACTCAAAAAGAAATATCTAAAGCTAAAATGAAGTTAATTTAAATCTAAGCCATAGTGAATAATAGATATTGACATATATTAATTGAAATACTAATTTATAAAACAGCTTTTCATTCTAAAAAAGACGTAGTGAGCGCAAATCGGAACATTTGAAATCCGTTATTCAGTTTTTTTCATTTGATACAGATTTAAATTTATTTTTGTTATTTTATTAAAATAATCCAAATGTCAACTTTAAACGTGCATTGAAATACAGTCTTGTTAACTCTGTATCAGTCACTGGCAAGGGAAGTTTGTGAACTATTTTGCTTTCTTTGAAATATGAGAAATTGTTTTTGGAAAACTGAAATATTTATGATTAGAATAAAAATATACACCTTTCTTTCTTATAAATTGAACATCATAATCTTCAAAATAAACAGCTTTCTTTCGACCAACATAATGCACCTGTTTTTTTATTAAAAGAACTTGACTAACAAATAGTTGATAACTCTTATTGTAACATTGTCCTCAAGTAGATTAGATCTATTTATATTGATCAGACTTTGCGATTTAAAAATGAAAAAAGTTGCTAACTTATAATCCACCTAAAGCATGTCCAGTCTAGTCTTGCAAACGTGTGTCTACACTAGTCCCACAAAGACATATAATACAGGACAATGATTATTATTGAAATGGCTAAAAACAGTATCATTTATAACATATTATCTTCTTCAGTGGAAATTCTGAAAATAAAATGTGTTAACAATAAAGTCAAGAGAAAATTTGAAAGTTACTTTTGCATCTTAAATAACTTCTTTAACTAATTTTTACTACAGTATTCCAGTGTGCTTATGCAACTACGGATGGAAGTGTACAGCAGTGTTGCCAATTTTCGGCATCTCACAGAGGAGATTTTATCAATACATAAAAAAGTTATTCAAGATATCCACTTTAGATCCATGTCTACACCAGTCTCTCTCCTCTCGTTTATATTAGGGAAAACGCTAATGAATAACCCATACATTTATTGAGATTTTTAATTAGGTAAGTACATACAAGGTCTCTACTGATATCTGTACATGTATGTGTATGAAATTGCAATGTATGTGCGTAATTATGTACACACAATGTAAAAGCGTATTTATGTAGAATGATCATACGATTCATGATTACAACTTAGCATATTGCACCTAAATCAGGGCTCGAAAAACCACCCGTCCGTCCGTCCTCGGCTGTCAAAAATTCCCCGCGGACAACGAATTTCTCGAATCCGACGTCGGCGCGGACGGCCATTTTCCCGTTAATATTAGTGATACATTTTCAATTTTTGTTATCTTACAAGAGTCTAGCGCCTCACTTCTTAAATGACCCTCTAATCTAGAAATACAGCAACATACTGCGCATGGTAGAATTGATGTTTTCTCTGTCTCCCGCACTGCAGCGGTTGAAAGGGACTTTTCAGCAATGAAATTAAAAAAAAAAAAAAAAAAAAAGAAATAAAANAAAAAAAAAAAAAAAAAACATTACGTATTGGTTTTAAACGAGAAGCGTTAAACGCAATTATGAACATCTACCTAATGAAAAACCCCTTTCAAAGTTTTGTGCAGAAACCTCTGTAAATCATTAACGTCATATTTGATTCATTTTGAAAAAGGCAATACCCTCGGATAAATTGACATTCCAGACAACTTGACATTTGTCATTTAAATTATTTCATAAAAGAAATAAATTATTTCATAAAAGAAATAAATTATTTCATAAAAGAAATAAATTATTTTATAAAATAAATACTTGGTTCCTATTATAGTAACCTAGTATTCCTTTTATTACTGTATAATGCAATTCTAGTATTTGTAATCCTAGTAACTACTAATTCATTGTGCAATTTATATAAATGATAGTAATAAATAAGAGAAAAATATATTTTTATTTATTTAGAAGCGACGGGTTAGTTTCAAAGGAGGACGGGTACATTGTTGGACAAGCCGTCCTCGGGGACGGGTAAAAGTTTTGAGTTTTTTCGAGCCCTGACCTAAATCATTTAAAAAAGTTGCATATTTAAAATTCGATTTCTCGGGAACGATTCGACGATTTAGCTCAAATTTGGAAGATTGCCATGTAAAATTACATTATTTAAAGTTATATTGTACATAATTATCTTTGCATCTACATACGTATATCCACCCATATATTACATGTACATACATTTTATGTCTATACGTACATTTATGCATTGTACATGCATATATTGGATAGGAAAAAGGTAGTAAATCTTACCTTTTCAAGGCGATGAGTTCGATCAATGGCTGAAAATAAGTTGTTTGATATTGATTAATTTGTGACCGGTTAAACTAGCATCATTAAAGAAGCATCTGTTATGCATCAATATAGAAATTTAATGATTCATTTTGATAAAACATTTTTACAAGCAGCGAGGAATGATATGACTTCATCCTCAATCGAAGATATACAAAGCGAAGAGAACATTAAAGCATTAAATATAACATTTATATTTAATTAATATTTAGACCTTGAAAAGATACATGCGATGGCAGTCACATGACATGAGAGTTTAAGTTCTTAAAAACCACACTTCCTGGTTGTAAAATAAAGCTTCAGAGATCATTTTATCCAACAATATTGTATATAGGTACGTACAAACATAAATTGTACATTTGGACTTAAACATTGAACATACATATATTGCCCATACATGCATGGGACAAACATACAATGTACAGTAAGCGAAAAAAAAAACTTTGAATAACTTATGATCTAATAAACGGGGTTTCGATCTAATAAGGACTCTAACTGAATGGCTCACGGAGATGGCGTCAAACGTGCTAATTAATTTGCGTTGACGATATTCTAAGTTACGAAATCAGACACGAAAATTTACTTTTTGTGAATAAATATGCCTTTTTTTAGACGGAAACCTTTTTTTAGATAGTCAGGAGAGAGATCGAAAGTTTCGATTCCTTAATCTTAATTTTTTATTTTTGAGCATTTAGCCATTTCTCGAGATATTTTTAAGAGAATTGAATTTTTTTCAACAGAATTATGAAATTAGCATACCCGAAGAAAAATCTAACCAAAAAGTAGGTTTTAATAACTATTTAATATTTTATTTAATAATAGGTGAAACAATTTTGATTTGTAAGAAATACAAGTTCTTAAATCATTTTAAAGAATGTGATTTCATATGGCAAAATTCAGAACTTTAGCGAAATCGCTCAAATTGTTCCAGAGAAATTTAATTTTTAAAAAGTCAAATATTTAAAAATTGCAAGCTTAATATAGTTTTTTAAAATATTTATTTAAAAAAAATTGAAACTCTTTGTTTTATTCTTTTGATACGTTTTAATCTCATAAGTATATCTCATAAGTATATATAAGTAAGTATAAGTAGTAAGTAAGTATATAAGTATGCCGGTAAAAATTAACGTTTCACGATTATCCTCACTCACTCTAAATGCTCATAATTATTTTAATTGTTATTTTTTTTAAAAATATACTTATCTGTTCTTTTTGCAATATTTTACTGCAATTGTCCAAAAGAGAAAAGATAGACATTTTATCATGCATTAAAAATTGTTATACAAATTCTTCAAGGAAATAAGGCGGTTTTATTCTAAGATGTTCCAGATATATTTTTTTCAATTTGATATCATATGACCTATTATTATTTTAGACAATTACAGAAAATGACTAGTAAGAACAGGGATATTGATAGAAAATATATGAGTGATTTTGAAAAGCAAAGAAAAATGAAGAAACGGAAATGAGCGAAACACTATAAAAAAAATTTCAAATAGGTTTAGCTAAGTCAACTAATTAACACTGACGTCTAACTCTACTAAATCTGATAATAAGGAACTTAAGTTTTCTTTAATCGAAAGGAAATTGCTAAAAAATAGCAAAAAATGCATCAGTTTCAAGATAATTAAAAACTAAAATAAAACAGACGAAGAAACATCATATATCTACTTCTTGCCGAAGAAACGGTTCATGAGTCGACTAATCTGAGCTGTAATCTAAGCTTTCGTGAACGAGGTAAACGAGTTCTAAGAGTTCAGAATATTTTTAAAGTTTTATTTTAACATTTTCGAAACCCGTAATTATATTTAGATTCAATCAATTGCATTACTTACTTAATATGTTGGTTGCTTTTATGAATTTTATTGAAAGTAATTTTAGTGAAAGTTGCTTTTATTGAAAGTAAAATGCCAAAAGATAAAGAAATGGCACATTTTATTGAAAAAACTACACGAATTTTCAAACAACATTGTATTAAATAAACTATGCAAATGATATGAATTTATAAAATAATACATTCGTACTTCCCGTTGCGCTTTTCAAACTAAAATAACTGGATTGTTATAAAGAAATATTATTTCCACTAGCAATTTTCAACGTTTCTAGCAGTTCTTTTTAGTTTTCATTTCAACGAAAACCATAATTTGACTTATTTCATTTATGTTCAGATTATATTTATACACAAAATGCAAATTCATAACAAGACTAGATTCGAGACCAGAAATGTGAATTCAAATGTTAGCTATAAAACCTAATTTAAGATTATTAATGATAAAGTAATGAAAAAATCCCCTTTTTTTATTAAATATTTTCAAAATAAACCAAATTTTTTTTTATGTTAATACGTTCACAATTGTGTTTATATACTAAAGTTATAAAGTCAGGGTTAGGTTGAAAGGATGTTGACAATTTAGCCGAAAAAAATTGGAACTGCTGATCTAATAGATTAGATGAAAAAAACATTTTTTGAAAAAGAAGAATTAATTGAAACGAAATAATTGGAAAAACACCTCGTATACTTCTTGATGAAGAAACAGAAAAGGATTTTTTTTATTCAGATAATGACATTAATCATTTAGGAACACAGCCGGAAATTATTAATAATAAATTTAAGATGGCAATTGTGTTTAACTGTGTAACCCCCACCAAAAAAACATTGTTTCCCTAAAGACGTCAATAATCGGAGTTCAGAGCTGTGGTGACTCAGGGGATAAATGAGGGGTCTCGAGTTCGAATTCCAGAGATGGCTGGTCGACACAAATTCCGCACCCGGCTCGCATCGACCACAAAACTGACTTAAGATATCCTCAATGGTAGACGAGTTATGGGTTAAAAAATACCATCACCGATGCTAACCGTTAGAGGTTTTCGTGTTTTTCCTCTCCAAGTATCGCAAATACTGGTTAGTTCCCTCAAAAATTGCTCCAAATTTCTCCCAATACTTGATCCAGGAGTTCCCTTGTCTTCTGGATTGGGTTCAAAATTACAAGGCTAGATGTTGAATAATGGTAGTCATAGAGTCGGCTCTTCAACAACGGTTATAAAACAATCGGAGTTCCTCTGAATGCCATTATATTTATACATTTAAGAAACGGTGAACGTCAAGAGAATAAATGGTTGCTTTACTCAAAAACCAAAAAGGGTAATGTTCTATTGATATGCATGCGAATTGTTCTCAATTGGGATTACTTCGTTGGGTCTGAATGCACTAAGAATGGAAAAATTTAAGTTGTCGGCTACAAAGCCAATAAAGGCTTGAAGAACCATACGCAAGCGATGCATAGCTTGTTGGAGTTGCAAGAAAGAATGAACTCAAATAATACTATTGATGAGGAAAACCAAAAACTTAGAAGGAATGAAAAACAACGTTTGAAAAATGTGTGGAAGAATGGGTTTGGTAATTTTGTATTTGTCTGAACCATAATTTTGGTTTCAGGGGAAGTAGTGATGTTCTGTAAACACCGAATAATGGTAGTTTTTTTGGGTTTTATTGAAATATTCACGAAATATGATCTAGTAATGAAACAGCATTTGGACAGCTTTATGACGACATCCTCACCGTTCTATTTGTCCCTTACGATTCAGGAACGAATTAATTTCGTTTTTAACTGAGGAATTCAAATTCCAGATTACACAGCTAGCAAATAATACGAAATATTTTACTACTTCATTGGATTGTACTCCAGACGTAAGTCACCAACTACTACTCGCTTTCCAATGAAGTCACCCGAGTTCGAATCCCAACTATGGTAGATCGAAGCGAGTTCCGCACCCGGCTCGCACCAACTACAGTGTTGACGAAAAATATCCTCAGTGGTAGATGAATCATGGGTTAGAATTCTCTTGCTGCCTGGCTTAACATGGGAGTTTTTCGTGGTTTTCCTCTCCGTGTAACGCAAATGCAAGTTAGTTCCACCAAAAAGTCCTCCACAAAAGCTAGTTTGTCCCAATACTTGATCAGAAGATCCCTTGGCTTCTGCGTTCCATAGAAAGTCGTAAACTCAGAATTGAGTCGGCTGCTCAACGCTGGTTATAATATAAAATAAACTTGAATCGGAATTTGTTAAAACTGCAAAATCTTAAAATGTTATCAATGAAATCGTCATTAGGCATTCAAAAAAAGACAGCATAACTATTTATTTAAAAAAATAGTGTAATATTTACTTTTCTTCTACTCTAATAACTTTTTAGGACATGTAGCGTAGCTACCACTGCTACTGTTAAATTCCGATGGAATTTAAGACATGTTAACTCGATTTTTCCTGGAGGTAGCTTTAGATGGATGAAGGTTGACACCGTTGGAAGCTTAGCCTCACACTGTTGATTTCCGGATGTGATCTAAACACGCCTGTCTCGATATGAACTTGCCTAGTTTGATGGATGGAACACAATGATTATTTGCCTTGCTATTTGAGATTGCGAAAGAGTCCTCCTCACACTGTTGCTACTCAGTCTCGATCATACTTAGTGGAGGCATGTACACATTGGCCTGCTAATTGCAATACAGAGGCTGTGTGCTCACAACTGTGATCTTAATACAGCTCTCAAGAACAGCACTGATCGAGATTAACGGTGATCTCAGTGCAGCTCTCCCGGCGTCTCGCAAAACAGCAATGAACCAATTAGTGATACCCGTTCATCTAATTCAATCCTAGATAAAATTCTGATGGGGGAGTTATGTAGCATAATTACCACTACAATTATTCAATTACCATTCACTATTATATAAGACATGTTAACTTGATTCTATTTGAAGGTACCTTTTGATATATTGACATTGTCGGCAGTCAAACCCCACAGACACACTAATTCCTTAATTATTGCGTTTCTAATTGTCTGAAATTATTGCTTACAAATTAAAAGAAATTAATTTGTGTTCGATTGCTAGCAAAAAAAAAAAACAATGCTTGCAATGAACAGTAATATTTTGAACAAAAATAATTAAACTTTTTTAATAAGGTTCTATAATTTTAAATTAAGGGTTCATTTAATCTTCAATATCTTGACGTACGTCATAATATTAAATTATCTTATATCATAATCCAAATATAATCTTAATCATATATCATAATCTTAAAATATCTTATACACGTCATATTTTCTGACGTACATAAGATATTTTAAGAATTGAAATTCAATGTTTTATAATCATTAAAAAGTATTTAAATCGATATTTCTTAACAACTATTCATTAAAACTTATGCCATCATCAATATTACAAGTTAAAAAAAATTTATATATGTAATTTCATATATATATAGATATATATATAGACACACGTGCCCACACGGGACCCCGCAAATGATTTCTGCCTCAGGCCTCGCGTTTTCTAAGGCCGGCCTTGAGAGCTGTTTATTTAAGTAATTTTTGTAATTTTAAAAGTCATTTAAGTCAATTAAATTGATCACAACATAAAAAAAAATCCTTTTGATTTAATGTGTAATAAATCGAAAGAAAAATTATATCAATATGAAGAAATCGTATAGTTACAAACTCTTGGTGTAATTATTCGGTGTCAAGGTCATGAAAAAATAATCGTTGCATTATAGATTCTGAATCTCAAAGTAGTTACGTCATCGAAAATATTATGAATCAAATTGGCGCCTCGCCGCTTTGAAATGAAACAGTTGACCACGTGCTTTGAGGGAGTGGAATAAAACCAAAACAACATGATGTATTTGCAATCGAAGTCATTAATTTAAGGCGAACGTTCAACGTTGATTTCAAGGTTCTCTATGAGAAAATGATTTGTGGTTTTATTCCTAAAATTAAGGATAAGAAAAGATTTGAAATTAATTAAAATAAAATAAAACTTATTTTATTGATTGTCTTACAAACTGAAGCTGATTTCTTGATCGGTGCAAACATTGTAGGAAAATTATTAATAGGAAATTCTGTTCAATTACTGTCAGATATAACGACCATGAAAATGAAATGGGGTGTACTGTTTTTGAGAAAGAAAATTCGTGATATTCGTGAAAGAAATTTCGCGAGAAAAAAGATATTGTTAGAACCTTGTCCATGCATTCTATGAATATGTCTCTAAGTAAACTGTGGGAACTTGAAATTTTAGAAATATATGATCTAACCTAAAAAGGGAAGAAAAAGACTGATCTTGATTTAGATCAGAGGTCGCCAAAGTGGTCTATATAGACCCCCAAGAGTCTATTTAACAAAAGCAGGGGTCGATCTGAGACAGGGGGGCGAATGGGGGTCGATCCGAATCGGAAGGGTCGGAAAAAAAACAGTTCTCAATACGCAAATCACACGTACCTAATGTAAAATTTGTATGTAAAATTTGTGAATTTTTTTTATAATTGACTCAATATCAGTTTCTTTATAAAACATAAATTAATAAACGTATATTTATTCAGGTGAAACAAGTATTTACGTACCACCGAGCAGTGGCACGAACTCAGCTCAGTTTATAAGTAATATGCATATGTGCGCTTGTCCAAATGTCACGTGTGACGAGCATTAACGTTACAAATGCAAATATCATACGCAGTTTCAGCTATCTTTGCAAACTGTGTTGAATATTTGTAGTGTCATTATTAAAACTTTTATAGTTTTGGATAATTAGTTATTGTTTCGATAAAACCATTCGTTTAGTTTAGATATCAATTTTAATTATCAAAGCACAAAAAAGAAGGTAAGCATTAATAATATGGATTAGTACAGCCCGCGACAAAACTATAGCACACTTTGTATTTTTTTACGAAAATTACAAAATTGACCAATTTTGACGAAAATTAAAATTGACCAATTTTGAACCCAATATAGCGAACCTTGCAAAAAAACACCAGGCACACCCATCTCATTGATCAAGAAGCAGTAAATCTTTAGTTACTTTACTTATTATATCTACTTATGCATAATTACTTATTATTTAATAATAAGGTATTTAAATTTCAATATTAATATATTTTTCATAAAACTATTGTTACACAATGTACTATTACTTTAATAAATGTTTAAAATCATAAAATAAATGTACAAACACAGTATCTAATAGAGTTTTATTTTAATTAACAGAAAATTACTTTTGCGGGGGTCGATGGAGATTTCGAAAAATTATATAGGGGTCGATAATCAAAAAAGTTTGGCGACCCCTGATTTAGATGATTGTGATAATAAAAACGAAGATTTTCCCATATGGGCTATATTAATCCTTTCGCGCCGACTGTCACAAATACGAGCAGCATAAAACCGTATCAATCAGGGTAAAAAGATAAAACTGGTAATCAAAGTATTTCCTTAGCAATTTATTTGTGGGCGGAGTTATAATTGCTTGATTTATTTAATTCACAATTACTTTGTTCAAAATAAAACTATTTAGTTATACTTTGAATTAACATTGATTATATATATGATTAAACTAACAATAATTAAAGTAAAAGCAAAGTAAGTCTGTNNNNTGGCTTTTAAGTCTGGTTTTATTTAATTGCAACTTGATTCTGATTTTGTACGAATGCTTTTCTGAATCACCCGTCCCCAAGGGGTTAAATAGAATTTCCAAGGAAGTATAACGTGAAGAATTTACCAACTAAAAGAGAATTAGTTTCGAAGAGTTAAAGAAAACGATTAATAGATAGCTTTTGAGGAATTTTTTCTACATTATCAGAATGTATTTAAAGATTGGGAGAATTTAAATATTATTGAACATGTTCCAGGTTTCGAATTGGAAAAGGAATGTCTTCATTTATTCCATAAACCGGTATTTAAATTTAGAAAGCCTTACTAATAAAATTCGACTCGTTTTTGACGCTCCGGTCTCTGAGAAATAGCAAGGGAAACCTTAAATGGGTGTCTGTTAAAGGGAATTAATCTCATTAAGTTAATACCTGATATTCAAGATCGGTATAGAATAAATACTATCGGTATGAGCAACAACAACTCATATTTTTGGGAGGGGGAAATTCCAAGTTTGCTGAATGAAACCCCCCATTTTCCGAAAATTTGACGCACATGGAAAATATTCAGAAAATTCTTCTTTAATATAGACTGTGGAAATATCATGTTTTGATTAAATAAATCTCAAATAAGACATTCTTTGAGCACTTTTCAACAAATAAGGGCATTTTCAAAACATTTGACGCCCATATTTTAACTTGAAACCAGTTTTAAAGGTTCGCCTTTTTCAAAAATTTTTTAAAAAATTCAAAAAGTGTCCGCTCTATTGATTCCTTAACATGGACTGTGGAAATATCAAGCGATATGGAAAAATAATTTCATTTATAGATATACTTTGAGGACTTTTGGACAAATATGGGCATTTGAAAAAAAAATTGACACACATTGTTTAAAATTAAACTAAGAATTTGGCTCTTTTCAAAAATTCACAAAGTGTTCGCTCTATTGCTTCTTTAATATAAACTGTGGAAATATCATGTTTTGATTAAATAAATCTCAAATAAAGACATTCTCTTTGAGCACTTTTTAACAAATACGGGCATTTTTAGAAAGTTTGCACATATTTTAACATGAAACCAGTTTTAGGAGATTCGATCTTTCAAAAAAAATTTTTAAATATTCAAAAATTGTCCGGTTTATTGCTTTTTTGGAAAGCGGAAGTATCACGATATGGTAAAAAAAATCTCATTTAAAGACATACTTTCAGGACGTTTGGATTAATATGTGCATTTTCAGAAAATTTGACTAACATATTTTAACATGAAACCAGTTTTAAGAGATTCACTCGTTTCAAAAAATTTTAAAAAATTCATTAATTGTCCGTTCTATTACTTCTTTATTTTGGACTGTGAAAACATCATGTTTTGATTTTTAAAAAAAATCTTATTTAAAGACATTCTTTGAGAATTTTCGACAAATTTGGGCATTTTCAGAAAAAAAGGCCCACATATTTTAACATGAAATTTGTTTTAAGAGCTTCGCTCTTTCGAAAAATTTTTAAAAAATACACAAATTGTCAGCACTATTGATTCCTTAATAAGGACTGGGGAAATATCATGTTTTGGTAAACAAAAATCTCGTTTAAAGACATTCTTTGAGCATTTTTGAACAAATATGGGCATTTTCAAAAGATTTGACACATAAATTTTAACATGAGACCAGTTTTAAGAGATTCGCTCTTTTCAAAAAATTTAAACAAATTCACGAAGTGTCCGCTCTATTGCTTGTTTAATATAGACTGTGGAAATATCATGTTTTGGTAAAAAAAATCTCATTTAAAAATATTCTTTGAGCACTTTCGGACAAATATGGTCATTTTCAGAAAATTTGACAAAAATATTTTATCAGGAAGCGAGTTTTAAGAGTTTCGCTCTTTTCAAAAAATTTAAAAAAATTCACAAAATGTCCGGTATATTGCTTCTTTAGAATGCGGAAATATCATGTTTTGGTTATAAAAAAAAATAAATAAAAGAAGAAGAAAACTCATTTAAAGACATCCTTTGAGCACTTTTGGACAAATATGGGCTTTTTCAGGGAATTAGACACGTGCGTCTAATTTTAAAAAATGTACATTTTTTAACATGTAAAGCGTTTGACTCTTTTCAAAAATTCACAAATTGTCTGCTCTATTGCTTTCTTAATATGAATTGTGGAGATATCCCGTTATGGTATAAAAAATCTCATTTAAAGACATTCCTTGAGAATTTTTCAAGAAATAAAGGCAGTTTCAGAAAATTTACTTGCTTTATAAATCCGGAAAATTCCAAATGAAATGTTCTTCGTTAGAAAATTTCATTCTTAAATAATATATACATAGATTATCCCTTCATTATTCCCTTTTAGATGACATACTACACAACAAAATTCTATAATTGTAAGATCTCGATATGAATTTCAATAGCTTAAAAGCAGAATAGCTGAATTCTAGTTGAAATTATTCTTTCAAAATTAAAAAATACTT
Source organism: Parasteatoda tepidariorum (assembly GCF_043381705.1). Classification (NCBI taxonomy): domain Eukaryota; kingdom Metazoa; phylum Arthropoda; class Arachnida; order Araneae; family Theridiidae; genus Parasteatoda; species Parasteatoda tepidariorum. The sequence continues at coordinate 49,086,468 of NC_092204.1, read as the reverse complement.
ACCGAGAAAACGATAAAAAATTGATTAATAGTCAACACAAATGATACTATTTCCAGTAATTCGGATAATTCTTTATTGTTGTTTTCCGAATTATATTTACAGAAATATATACTATTCGTAAAGAGGAATATTCTATTACTAATAAAGTTCTATACGTTCTGAAATCATATTTATTCATTGGAATACTAAGAAATATTGACTTCACTTTTATTTGCAATGAATTGAAGATACTAAAAAAAAAAAAAAAAAATTGCAAGTTTGTTGACAATAGAAAGGTAAAAGTCCCACAGTGGACTGATCGTTAAGACACGGTTCCCAGCAGATCACCGAAGTCAAGCATCACTGGCTACGGTCAGTGTGCGGGCGGGTGACCACTTGGATCAGCCTGCGTAGGGACCGAGGGTGTGCGGTATTGATATTCGTTAAACTGTTCTATCGTAAAGTGCTCGACTTCGCGTGCAGGTCGTCGGGCTACCGAAGCGGGAGTGTCACCCACTCTGCAGAGGATCAAAATTGTGATGACATGTCTTCAGATCATCCTCAGGGATGTTTCCCAGACCGTCGCCAATAGCCCATTGTGCAGCTCTAGTGCGACGTAAATGAACAACAACAGAAAGGTAAAAATTATTGGGAAATTGTTCTTCAAATGTTTGGCGTGTTCTGTTTCGGAAGGACTTGCATATGTTCTGGGTAGTTTCCTCAAATTCTTCTGCCTTTTCCTTAGGAAAATTTTTCTTCTTATTTGATGCTAATTAAAATAACGTCCTACTCTGTCACTGATTATGATAGATTTAAATGAAAAATTAATGAATAAAAGCCTGAAAATATGCTCGCCGCTAGAGGACGTATTCAAGCGTTGCGATCGCGAATAACAAAACCTTCTAGCTATAGATTATCAAGCCAGCTTTTGTTTATATTAAGTCATCACGCATCAAGCTGCAAACTTAATTTTGTTTATATAATATTCACAGAGCCGACCGGCTTGTGAAAGGGTTAGGGAACTGCCCTTGCATCAGAAGATATTTGGTCAATTTAGGAATTGGTAACTGGGCGGAGTGAGCTTGACGCTAGCTTTTATCCATCAATCTTCTTATAACCCTATATTGATTGTGTGACCAAACTTTTTCGCCAAAGCAATTGGCGTTGTTTAAACAAAAGCTATTGTTAGAGGAAGCCATTTTCTGTATTTGGCTGCGCGGGATTTCATATTTTATCATCATGAAAGTTTTAATTACAGGTAATTCTTATTAATTAAAGATTTATAATATTAGTGTACGTTTCATAGCAGTATATAAAAAAATTACATGAAATTTTTAAAAAGATTAATGAATTTTATTAAATATCTGTGAATACCACGCGTTAGATTTTAAAGTAAATAGTTTGTAAAATGTATGTATTTTAAGAAAATCGTTATAAAAATTCATTTATCAAAGTTTTTCTCTGCTTCCTTNAATTTTGTTTATATAATATTCACAGAGCCAACCGGCCTGTGAAGGGGTTAGGGAACTGCCCTTGCATCAGAAAGGTTCTGGGTTCGAATCCCGGTCAAGGCCAGTAAAACTGCCCTGTAAATGCCTGAACTGACGAAAAATGTTAACACAGGTGGGCATTGGAAAAAAAAATATTAGCAACAAGAATATTCCCTAGGCAAAACCAACCAAGCGAAAAGACGAAGTTTTGCTTAGGATGTTTTAATATTGGCAACAACTATTTTAATCTTGACAGGAAACTAGCTGCCGCTAGCCGGTGAACAGTGGAGGATGTGTATTTAAATTTTTTTAATCTTTAATTTAGAGCATTATTTTAAAAAAAAAACTTCGAACTAAAAATAATTCTTATGAAGATCGAAACGAAAGATGACGAATCTATTACAGGCTTCATGTTCGGACTAATATTATTGGGGCCAGCTGTCGGAAAAGTGAGACCGGTGTTTTATACACACCTGCTTTATTTCATTGTTTACTAAATATCGTGTTTTAATATTTATATGAAAAAGAAGCAATGATTTTTTAAAAATATAAATTTATAGCTCGAACTTTCAAAAAATTTTTTATTTTAGGAATTCTATTTTATTATTAGGATGAAAATATATCAAATTCAATATAGATTTCACTCTTATTAGCATTTTCATTGCTGTTTTGTTTTCTATTTGCTAGAATCGGTCTAACTAATTAAATATGTATCGTTTAAAAAAACTTTACTATTGAACTTTATGCAGTTATTTCGATATTTTAAGTATTTTCTGTTTTATTATAATGAAAGTTAATCAGTTTTACATGTATCAATATATTTATTTTCTCTTTATACTGTTCATTTTCGTTTTAATTATTGTTCTGGGTTCCATTTGTAAAAGTTTTTGAATACATATCTGAGTAATTACCTGAATATTTAAATATGTATTCTTATAAACCCAATAGATCTTTTATATATAGCTATTTTTCCCACTCTTAATTAGGTTAGTATTACAACTGCTTGAAAATCTCTGAAACTTTCAGTTTTGCATAAGAGGGAAGGGGCATGTTTTATATAGAGCATATTATTCAAAGCGTTATTTTAAAAATGTGGTTTTAATCTGAAAAAGGGTTTTTTATTTATAAAACACATCACAAAGCTATTCATGTAAATCAACCATTTTTTTAGCTATTATATTTTGTTTGCTGCATATTAAATCATGTTTGTTCCAAGAAAATTTGATTTTATAAATCAGCCAATTTTGTAAGTCAAAGTAACAAAGCTAATGGAAATCAAAATCTTTTTAAATAAAAATAAAAGAAACTGGAAAATATCGTAAGTACATTCCTATACAATTGAGAAGAGGGGGAAGGTCAAGATATGGAACCGTGTCTTCACCCCATATGGCGTATTCGAGCATTGCAATCGCAAATACTAAAATCTTCTCTACTGATATTCAGAGGAACTGTTGGGCAAAGACATTTTTTTTACCAATTTGTCCAAACAGCAAATCAATTAAAATTGTTATGTTTAATATAGTTTAATCAAAAATATCAGAATCTTTATGAATATTATTTTTAAGGTGTAATTTTGTTAAAATGTGAACTTTAATTGAAATGTATATTTTATCGAATTAATATTTAATGGTATTCAATATTTTATTCCAGCTTAAATATACTTTGATGGATAAGCAAGATATTACACTTCTCCAAAATCACCAGTTTGAGGTAAAAATAAAAATACAGCATTAGTTTTATTTCAAATAATTCTTATTATCTCTATTCTGCAATAAGTGTTATAATTTTGCTAAATAAATTCATTATTAACCTCTTAACGGTAGTATAAATTTGAAGAAAATAGTCTTTAATTCAAGAAAATTTTATTAAACTAAATGCATGTACGGTATATGTATTCATTTTTAATATTGAGGTAAATTTTTATCTTTCATGCTTGAAGAGTGCTGACATCTAGTTTAAAATGTATAATCTCCTTCTAAGCACATTATACATAGTCTGGTGTATAAGTTGAGAAATAAGCATGAGAAATAGATTGTTTTAATCTTTTTTGGTGCATTATTTTTGAACTATCCAGGCACAAGAAATAGAAAGCGAAACATCACCCTGTCAATTTCACTTGAGTTAGAAGAAAGGGGTTAATGCTATTTTCAATAATTCTAATAATTTTCTAAGTTCAATGTTATAATGAGCACTATTTTTAGAATTTGATCAGAAAAAGTTAACATCTTTAAAGATATTTATTTCTCTTTTAGCATATTGTTTGTAAAAGAAATTTATTCTGTCATAATTTTAGAATTAAATAAAGAAGAATAAATTGTCAAGAGGAATTTTTGATGCAAATTTTTAACTGAATAGAGGAATTTTTCAATAAAACTTTAAAAATCTTAAAGAAATCTTTTTATGTAAAAAAATATATATATATATATATTTGAAATGTGTGTTTCTTAATTATTTGGGTTGAAAAAGTATGTATAAAAAGAAGACTGTGCTTTGGATAATTAATAATGTATGCAATATGACAAAATATTTTTATAAAAGTAATGTGCTATAATTCATATTAGAATCTTAAGACTTGAGACTTTTAAATTACACCTGTTTTAATCATTCTGTGTAAGATTGACCAAGAGTTAATTTTCTTATATCCTACTTTGAAAAGTGTATTTTTTTTTCTTTAAAAGGCATTTATTACTTTTTATCTTGAAATATTTATATGGAGCATGAATAATTCAAAAAATTTTAGTACATCCTAAATAAAATACCCTATAGATTATTGTTATATTTTGTTGGGAATACATTTTTAAAATTAAAAAATATATAAATAATAATGAGAATTTTGTTTTCAATAATTTTTCATGTTTGTTTTTATACAATGTTTTTCATTCAAATAATTTCATTCTAAAGTCTGTTTAATACATTTTTTTTCCTTCATATTATTTTGATTAGTTTATATCTTCATGTTTTTTTTTAGGCATTTGTTGATATAGATAGAAATGGGCAAGGTGCCCATGTTTATGCTTTCGCTTTTGATGTGAGCAAAGGAAAAAAGTTTGGACGCTTTGTACAAGATATACTCTGGTGACTATAAAAGTTTTTTACAATAATTAATGATTTATCACTGAGTTAGAAGTGACTTTTAGTTATGACATTCATATGTTTTAATGGTTTATAACAAGGTTGGAGTTTTTGCCGGCAAAAAGGGGTTTTCGCCAGGACAGTGGCAAAAACCGGCAAAAACTGGTAAAAACCGGCAAAAACCAAATAATCTAAATTGCTGATTAAATATTATTACAAAATACTTGAAACAAATTTAAATCAATCATAAGGAGGTAATTGTTCTCNTTTTTTTAGGCATTTGTTGATATAGATAGAAATGGGCAAGGTGCCCATGTTTATGCTTTCGCCTTTGATGTGAGCAAAGGAAAAAAGTTTGGACGCTTTGTACAAGATATACTCTGGTGACTATAAAAGTTTTTTACAATGATTAATTATTTATCACTGAGTTAGAAGTGACTTTTAATTATGACATTCAAATGTTTGAATGGTTATAATCATGTGGAACTGAAGTTATAAAACGAAGCTCAACTTTAAAATTCATGTATTTGTTACCTCAAAATTATTTTTGTATTTTACTATCTATTAATGCTACACTATTAATGTTGTCTATAAAAAGATTTTTAAACTAATAATTAATGATTTAGCTTTAAACTGTTTATTATGAACTTATTTTCATTGCTTTATTTAAAAACTTTGAAAACAAATTATCTAATTTATGGCTAAATATATCATTTTCTTGTAATCTAAATGTTTTTATACCATTTTGCATTTATTTATTTATTTTAAGCTTTTTAACTATTTTTATTATTTAAGTATAATTAATTTTAAAAATATGTTTAGCATTATATATTTATATCAGACTTCTTTAGATTTTTTTAAATAATTAATCCTTGTATCTGATGAAATAAAGTTGATTCTCACCAAGAAATTTTTGACTGTTATTTATTATTTTGATTTATGTATTCATTATTTTGCTCAGTAAGTTTGAAATATATGGACTATTTATGATTGTAATACTACCAGATAATATTTAAAATCAATAAGAAATATTTAAAAAAAATAATAAAGCGGTTTTCTTTATCATACTATGGAACTGATTTACTACATTACTAGTTCCATTATTTCCTCTTTTTTTTTTAAACACATTTAGGTTTGTGTTAATTGGAAGTTGATCAATAAACAGTATGTTTTATTATATTGCATGTTTAATTTATGTTTGAAAGATTTTAAAATTATTTATACTGTAAAATTTTTTATAGCTTTAAAAGTAATGTATTTAATCATTTGTCTATCATTAATTATGAGAAATAAGTTAGTAATTTCATTTAAAAAAAATTTTTTGTGTTAAATTTCTAATTTTTTGTGTAGGGAAATCCATTTTGGTGGCATTGCTCCAGGCTACAAAGTAGTTCATAGAAATGGGATCTCAGTTGATAACAGATTGGAAAATCTATCCCTCAGCCCTATGGGGAATAGTCAAAATCAGTACATCAGTCAGAAATGTAATGAACCTTCTCTGTATTGGGCTGCAGTGGAAAAGATGCCTCATGAGGTAAAATAGAGCTTTCTCTATTTGTAAGCATAACAATTCTAATCATATACTCCAGGCTCAAATATTTTTATACAATATTTGTACTCCGTGCAAGGATGTACAACTACTAAAACTTATTCTTTATAAATGATTATTGCACAAATCATTTTGTAATTGTTTAGTAAAATTTTATAAATGATAATAAATTAACTCTTTCATCGCAATGGACGAGATGACTTGTCTTCCAGGAATATTCGCTGTGCTCTATTGCTGTATTAATGAATATGGTTATTGATGATTATTATTTTTTATAGTAAAGCAAACAAGTTAAAAGGAACTCTAAGCGCAGAGGATGAAACAAAGGCGCATCACTGAGGTGATGAATGTGTTAAAAGATAAATTACTTCCTCAATCATCCCTATTGTTTTCATAAATTTTATTTAATTTTCTATTCATAATACTAAATACATGCCATTGCTGAAATAATTTAAACCAATATGAATTCTAAGAATTTTACTTTTTTCCTCCTGGATCGTTTCTATGAAATATCTAATTTTTATTATTATGGTTTGCTTTTTGAGTTGCTTATTATTTTTACTGTAACAATTTAATTCTTAGTTGAAAAGAATATTGTAGAATTTTTTATTTGTTTTGTTATTTGTACTGTCAACTCTTTTGTGTCTCTTAAAGTTCTTAAAATGTCTTAATTTCATAAACCTCTTAAGACCGTTAAAAAGTGCTTATTAAATCCTTTTTTGGATTTATTAAACAAGTCAATTTGTTTTTAGTAAATACAAGTTTGTTAAAAACATAAGAACATGCAGCATAATGACTGAAGAATAAAATTAAAAGTCCAATCTAAGAAAGTGCTAAAGCAGCATATACCTAGATTTAAAAATTAGAATACTAAACTTAAATTAAAAGATAAAAGTTTTAAAAATGAAATTAAAAAAACATCAAAATAATGAGAATACAATACAGAACTTCTTCAGGGGGCACTTTTTTTTCTTTCCTTATAAAAATTAAATAAATTTTTTTTTAATATTGTGTCACATTTATTAATTGAAGGGCAAAACAAATTGTAAACCAAAATTGAACCAAGTATACTAGTAAAAACTAATCAGAAAACAAAATACATAAGTTTAATTAAGATTGAAATAGAAAATGTGTTAAATTAGAATTCAAAAATTAATTTCAAGGTTAATTTTTAAGTTTATTAATAAATTCTTATGCAATTCAGGTGCCAACATGTTCTTAAAATAAAATAAGTTTCAAAGAAAGAGTTGAAATTCATAACATAAATCTATTTTCATTTTATTAAATTTGCAAATTATTGTATCTTATTTAGCATGAAACTTTTTCTTTTTAGGCAGAAGTATTGTACATCAACCTATTTAGTCCTCAAGAAGAAATATTTTTACAAAGTAAGATTTTGTTTAGAAATAAATAATGACAATATTTAAAAATCCTTTTTATCCGGTGATTCCTTTATAATGTGTTTAAATGTAAATTATAATGTACTTTTCTGTAAGCTTCAAAAAAGGAAACAAAAATTACATTCCTCTCTTAAGCATATTGAATTTTTTTAAAAAAAAGAAGTTTTGCAAAGTGAGTTTATCTGTTCGTTTTATTTTAATAACTGTTATCTCCGTTTATTCAGGATTCTTCATTTGAAATATTTTTTCTAAACTTTCAGAGTTATAGGTTGTATTCTCTTTGAAATAATAATCAAGCTTTGAAAAATAATTATTATTTGCGAAATTTTACTATTATATATTAGTATTGTTGTCAAGAAGAAAAAAAAGTGGTTGTCACAATTAATAACTTCGCTCAAACAAGTAGAAATGATTTTTCTACCATTTTTTTTTTCTATGTTGATCCCCGGTTATTATTTCCCTGCATTCCCTGTTTGATGTGTGATAATACAACACGATTTGATAGTTAAGTGTTGAGAGTCAATCCTGATTAATTTCTGCTTGAAAAACTGATTTTTTTTGTGTTTTTAAATGGAAATTTGTGCATAACAGAAATTTCAGCACAGTTTTACCTAGGGCTTAAGGTTTAAAGAAATAAAATTTTTGTCTCAATTTTAACCAATGTCAATTTCAAACTACTTAAGTAATATTCTTTTATTTCAGAAAATGAACGATATTATGAGTGTCACTATCCCCCATGTTCAAAGATTGAAGCTAGACCTCAAGAGTTCAGTATTTGTAGTTTGTGTCGAGTAACTAGATATTGCAGTTCATTTTGTCAAGCTAAAGATTGGAGGTGGCACAAACCTACATGTATCACAAGACCACGCCCCATTTTGAAAGATGAACCTGATCGGTGATTGCTTATCAAATTAGAATTTATAATTTACCCTCATTGGTTCAACTTTTTCTATGCAAAAAAATTTTTAGGAGTCATTTTATTGTTCAATTTTTGTGTTGGTATTTAAATTTAACTTAATAACCTTTTAACAAACGTATTTTACATGTGCTGTCTTTTTTTTTTTAATGCAACTTTTCAGTATTAATGGAGGATCTTAGCAATGTTATAGCCTTTATTACACGTATAGTACTTTTATACATGTGTTCCTATGTTTCTTACCAAAGTTTGCCACATGTGTTTTAACATTTTTCCAATGCTTTTAATGTAAACCTTATGTTCTTATTTATTGCATATGCAAGCAAGTAAGGTGTACAAAATAATGTGTTCATTGCTTTCCATTGTAAAAATATCATTTTATGTATGGTATAACTATTTACATGATTTATACAAATTTATACCACAAGATTTATATTTTTTCAGATCAATTTGTATTGATTAAATAAAGTATTAATATATTAAAATGTCTATTCTTTGTTGTTTTATCTATAATTCTTGTTCAAAAGTAATTTAGAGGATGATCTGGCAATTCACCATTTAAAATTTTTTAATAAGATATACTGTATTGTTGATTTGAATAAATAATTTTTAAAATTAGAAGAAAGAGATAAATTCATAACTGTGAAACTACATAATTCCACCTTAGAAAATTTGTTACTGCATTTGCTTAAAATAAAAATACATGACCCCTGGATTCATCACTATATAATTTTGTAGATGCAAAGTTTATTCTTCTTCTAAAATGACTGAATTCTTAAGAAGTTTGAAAGAATTCTGATTAGGTCATAAGCCTGGATCATTTATGTAAGTGTCCAAAATTAAAGTCACAAACATAAAATTTGTGATAACTGATGAACTATACACTGTGTTGCTAAAAAAATTGGCACAGAGATGTATTCTAATGAAGAAAAAAAAAAGGAATAAAACAAAAAAGAAAATATTTTGGGAATTGTGGAACAGAAGTATTTATATTTGGAGAAAGTATAGTATGAAATGTTGTCACCATGCTCTGCTATGCATGCCTTACACAGAGTTCTCATAATCTATGAGGATGTCAAGAAATTCTTGTGGCAAAAACTCATTCCAATACAAGAGATCCGGAGGTCTTGTTCATACAGCAAATAATCTTTTCAAGAAAATTGTCAACTTAGTGGGCTCTGTGTGGCTACGAATTATTCCTAAAAAAAAAGTGCACCACAAAACAGCCTCACTTAGGCTTCCAGTGATGTCATCTCTATAGCTATGAGCTGTGACAGTACCTGCATCGAAGATGTGCAGAAGTGAACAACTGTCAAATAGACGAGGATTCCTTTATCAAAAAATCTGTAGTAGATGTTTATATACTGTTTGCCTCAAAATTCTTCTGAGAAGCCTTTGCCAACCTATGACAAGAGCTTAATGCTACGTAGTGATCCTGTACATGAGGCCTTTCTGGTGATAGTACCTCTCGTTTTGAATTGATTCCACAATATGGATACTGCTTTCGGTGCCACTTGTCTTATGTAACTATGTTTGTAACCTTAATTTTGGACATCAGTGCATATTAGGATATAGCAAGAAATTTCTTTTTTAGTAGTGACAAAAGCTTGACTCAACCTGACAAAAAGCAAGTTTTAAAATGTTTTTAATTTGAGTGTCTACATTTGATTTGAATATTATTAAAAAATTCCAATTTCTCCTGATTTGTTTTTAAAAAAATATTGTTTTCTTAACAAAAACAATTGCTTTGCAGCAATTAAAATGGATACTACTCCTTAAAATGTATTTTAAAGATTTTTTTTATTTATAAATATCCATTTAAGCACTAGAAATAATTTTTTAACTTCTATCAAGAATATGCGTCAAAAAGTAAAATAGGGATATAACATTAAAAGTTTAGATTTGTTTTATTTTAACAAATATTGAACTGAAAGATTATATTACCAACCTGTACGGATGTTATCAAATTTTATAATTTGGTATGGATATCAGCTAAAGCTCAAAACTGATACTCTGGAAGAGTGATAGAGTCGCTGCATCAATCGTGTTGGCAGTTCTTCATAACATTAAGTCATACATTGAAATAAACTAATTTGCATCATAATAGAGCAGATAAATCAAGTTCTTAGTATTCTGCTTTATAGTTTTATGGGGGGAAAAGAATAAGGTTTTGAAAATAATAAACGAATTAACAGTTGTTGAATGCAATAATAAATAAAGGGGGAAAAGGTAGTTTTTTTTTACTGCTGTAAGAAATATATTGAAACCAGCATTTATGTCTTTGACACGTAAATAAATTACTCTTAACAAAACACTTTAATAAAGTCTCGATGGAACAACTCTTAGGTTTGTGGTTAATTTTGAAACATTAGTAAATTGCTAAAAAATTGTGAAAAAAAAGCATATTTTTAGTGTATTATGGGATATAGTGTGCTATTATCGATGACTAGTTCTGATGAACTTTTAAATAATAAAAAAAACAGTAGCACAACAGCTCATGCAGGGCCAAGGTCTGTGCTTATTTTAGTCAAGTTTTCTTCACCTTGGGTGCAAAAGCAGATGTTCTGGTTGGGTGGTAAGCCAAACGCGAAACCCCACTGTTTAGTCCCCAAGCATGCTTGGTACTATTATAGGATTCACTGAAGGGATGAAAGGCCGAGTCAACTTTACTGGCTTAGGACAGAATCCAGGACCTGTAGCATGCAAGCGTTGCCACCAAGAACTAATACAATATTAAATAGGCCGTAATAAGCGCATAGTAGTCTACTGATCTAGCAAACATATTTATAGGGAAAACACTCTACAGTTAACAAATGAATATTAGGGTGATAAAGGCCTCAGATAAGCTAGTGTTTCTTAGACTTTATGCGTCTTGATTGTTGGAAAATATAATTCGTCCTTCATGTTAAGATGATACTTTGCTTTTGAAAAAATTGGTTTTTAATTCTTGATTCTCACCTGAATTAAAATCGGTAATTGATCTGAATAGCTATTTTTGAACATAATGAGAATATTTAATTGTATATGTTTTTTGACCCTAAAAACTATAAGGATCATATGATCAGGAAACAAAATTATTTAGAAAAACTTTCTTTTATTTTTGAGAAAATTAAAAAAATGTTATGATAAAATTCAAAAGGTTATAACGGAAAAAACAGATATAAAGAAATTTTCGTCAATATTTAGTAGTAAGTGAGCTTAAAGATAGCATTAGACTAGTTTTTTGTTATATTTTAAGTTTTAGTATACAATTATTACTTATTTGCTCATTTCTGTCTTATATTCAAAATAATAAAGTTTTTATGTAGAATTAATAAACGATAGTTCAAGTTTTATTTATATAACAGAGAAAATGTATATTTTTAAAATAAATATGCCAGTAGAAGTAAATTTGTAATAAAGCTTTTTTTTTCAATTATGAAATTCTCTAAGGATGGTTCAATTTAATTTCATTATCATAAAAAAAAAAAAAAAAATCAACAAGAAAATTTTGTAAAACAGAAGTCAGCTTAATTGTAATGTATATAATTAGTAGAAGGTCTTTAAGCTTGAACATTTTAGGATTTTTCCCAGTATTAATTAGTTTTTCCATTCATAAACTATGACAGAAAAATAACAAATGTATTACGAAATTAAAAAAAAAAAAAGAGGAGATGGATTTCACACCTTAGTAGTTTTCTTATAATGTAAAAAGATGCGTTGAATTTGGTTTCAAATCAGGAACTTATGTAACCACTCTATCAACCAATGGAATTTTTTTTTTAACATTTTACAGTCCAAGACACATTTAAGTCAAAAAACATATTTGAAATATCTAAATATAAATCTTTATTTATTTACATAATATGCTTACACCATCTAAATATACATATATTAAAAATTCAAAACAATAACAAATTTAGACAAGGTTTATTTAACATATGGCAACCACACATTATATTATGCAAGTCAATAGATCAAACAATTATTACGTACATAGGTGTTGAAATAAAATAAAAAACTTCATTCAAATATTTTTTTAACCTTTTTGAAGTAGTAAAAACCAAGTGAATCCCTTTTTATTGAAAGTGAATGGTTAATGGAAGCCAGTTCTTAACTTTTCAAAAAAATATATTGAATTAGATAAAGTACTTTAAAACATGCAATAACTTATTTCACACGAGAGTCCAAGATACAAATGCGTTACAAAAGTAGTACAAGAAAAATATCACAATAGAAGGCCCCTATTTCACCATATTCCTCTTAATAAACAGACTAGAAATAGGATATTTAGTTCACAGTTGCATTATGTCATCAAGAAGCTGTTTTAAAGATATTAATGTAACTTTAGCAATTAAATTATGTAGCTAGAAAGTTAAAATGAATATAAATTTTTTCAGGTCTGATATGGAGATTATTGTAGAGATGAGATCAAAGTTTTGAAAAGAAAAAAAAAAGTCTAATGTGCATTAGTGTAACTTATAGAAAACTGAGTCCCGATAATCCGAATCTTAATTAACAGAGCCCTTAGTCTGAAGAGCAGCACAATAAATAGTGAAAAGTAAATAGCCTAGGAAAGACCATCTTTAGCAATTAAAAAAACAATTCAGAGTGCTTTTGTAAATTTTTTTTATAGATTTTATATCTACAAACATCATATGGTATTACAGCATCAGCTATGATATCTAGTATTAAAGAAAATGTCTCAGGCAATGTAATACTGGAATAATTCAATTAACTCAAATACTTAGGAGTATGTAATTAATGGATGGTTCTAAAATTATAAAAAAATACTTAAAATCCTTCGGTATTAGCTATTTTGCTAAAAATAAATGGACTTTACTTAGCAAAGATACATACACTAAGATATGTGCAAAGCAAAAGTAAATGGATAAGAGGCAAGAGGATGGGCTCAAGACAGAGGTGCATAGAAAAAGAGATTGGAGGCCTTATATGCCAGCTAGTGCAAAGAGGATAGATAAAAAGGTAACTTTTCAAATTAAAATGGTTTACATGTTTGATTGTTATCTAAATATAATTTATTCCCTCTTTAACAAATTTCATAAGAATCTACTAAATGTAGTGCAATTCAGTAGATCAATAAGTTTATTTAATAGCAAGAAACTGACTAGGATTAAAGGGACTGCAGTGCAATTCAATAGATGCTTGTATCCGCTATGCAGAAACTAAATCAATAATTGCACTTTAACCTACTGGCCTAATATAATAAGCGACATATTTAATATTCAGTAAAATCAATTTCACAAAGAATAAATAAAAATAACTTAAGAGCACTTTTTTTTAAAGAAAAGTGGAATGTTTTTAAATATGAGGTAAATAAAGTTTATTTCAATCAAAATGATGGCAGAAATATTTAAGAAACTTTTTGATCTTCAATATTCCTTTCTTTTGTCTAAAATAAATTAAAATAAAAAAAAAATTGAGGAACTAGCAAGTATAATGAGTAATGCAGCATTTTTATATGGGCATATAGCTGAAAAAGTTTAATTTTAGTGCAACTATAATAAAATGCATATCCTATTTTCACACTGTTATTAGTCTGCCTGAACATACGGGACAGGGATGAAAACTGTCCAAAACAGGTTTCTCTACTAAATTTGTGGTCTCTATGTCTGAAAGCAGTTTTATTATTTTTTTAGCTGTGGCATCAGGCTTGGACGTGTCTGAGTCAGAGGAATCATCATCTTCAATGTCACCATTTAAATGTTTTTCACAAATGTGATCATGCGAGTCATGCACTGAAATAAACAAAAATTAAAAGTGAATAGTATATTCAGTTCTTTTAAAAAAATATTATAAGATATTAGTTGTTAATGTATAGAGGCATTATAATCGATTTTAGAATGAATAATCGGATTTTCAAAATTAATTATTTAACGCTTTAATGATATTGCATTGTAAATCACACTTCAAACTTGCATACGATTATTTTCCTGCATGACAAACTAGTAGAATGTTTAAAATATGCAAAAGTCCTCTAAGTATTAAAAAAAAAATTTAAATTCAGTTTTGGTGTGAAATTAAAGCATTCTTTATTCCTTTCTTCTCTTAAAATAAAATAAAATAAAAAACGATTAACCAACTTTAAGAAAGTTTGCATGGTAACAAAAATCTACACATTATTCATTGGTTTATATTAATACAAAATGTTATGCTGAATTATGAAATAAAAATGTGGGGTTGAAGAGAAAGCAGATTAGACAGGTTTGCATAATTATTAAATTTGTAGGGTTACAGATTTCATTTTTCAGAAATTTTCTTTTTTTGTTGTTGCTACAAATACCTGGTAACAGTTTCAAGCACGCTTAAGCCACAAATAATTATGTATTAAACACAAGACTATTCAATATCAAATAAAAGTAAATAATACCATAATTTTTTCTAAAGTAACTTGTAATTCAATCAATAATTCCTGTTACTTTTGATAACAATTTATAAATCACTATCTAAAGAATTTATTTATTAATAATATTCAAAATAAATAGTCTCATTGACAATATTTATTTATAGTAATCATAGAGTTGATAATTTTTTTTCTCCCAATTGTAACAATTTCAGCTTTCGTTCAGATATTTAAAATGAAGTAGATTGTTTCGATTATTTAGCTTATTTATGTTTATATCAAACCTCGCTATTTTGGATTTTAGGTAAAATTTTTGTTTTCTTCATATTTTTTCTTTACTTAACTTTTGAAGATATTTGAAAGCACAATACCTTAGAAAAATGGTAAAAATTAAGAGGTCATTATATTAAATTTAAAAAAATAAGGCTAGATAATTGTTAGAACTTCTATGAAATTCACCTCAAAACTTTAAAGCAATCAAGTTATGCGGTTACAAGTACTGAGCCAGTCATTTAAAACTACACATTGGTTGGTTTTTAAAATTTTATTTAATTACAGTTTAAACTGATGAAACCCAAATTAGGATGATGCTAAAAAATTTTTTTAGCGTGAATTGTACAACAATAAAGATATTTAATAAAAATTTAAAAACAGACAAGTGTATGCTGTTCAACAGTTTTTCAAAAACTGTTGATTGCACAATCACAATGGTGTAACTTTGTCAGAAAAAAATTAATAGAAAATCTAAAATACTTCATACTCTGGCTCAAATTCTGATTGCCTTGTATTTTACATGTTTTAAAAGAGACTGTGAAATGGAGTAAATATCAAACAGTTTATTTAAGAAAATTAAATAAAAGCGTGCTTAGTTAAGTTTGATTGGGAGGAGCAAGACCTCTTTATTTATTTATTCTTAGTTTCATCAAGTTTAAACTAAAAAATTAGTTTTATAGTAATTAGTTTTTATCCTTAAAAGCTTGAATGCAACTTTTTAAATACATACAGGTTGTAAGCATAATGCAAATGAACCATGTAAAAAAAACCAGTGGTTTGAAAAGATTTTTTTTTAAACTTCTATTTAGCTGAACAAAATTATTTGGAAATTATATTTAATACTTACACAATGCTTCATGGCTATCTGAGATATGTGGCATATTGATAAATCCTAAATTATCATTTAATAAATGTGGGTTAGACTGGAGGTGCTTTCTTTCTTCTAATAAACGCATGACAAGGTTTTGCAATTCGCCTAGTTTGGCCTGTAAAACATATCAAACTTTTGGTAACACATTCAGAAACACATTTAAATCATAGTAAAATAAATTGGATTACTATTTATTATTTATTAACATGTATGTATTTATTATTTATTTCTAACTACATTTATAACTCTTGATTTTTCCACTTTTAATAAATATTAATGCTTTGAAATTTCAATACTTCTCAATTGTGATAAAACATAATATATGAACCTTTTTTTTTAAATGGTGATGTATGATAAAATAACAATAAGTGAATAATTGTATTTAAGCATGCTTTCTGTGATCAAGTTTTGATTTTTGATAAAAACTATATAAAAAATATTATAAAATTTAGGAAATAAGAGCAAATAAAATTTTAACGATAGAAAATAGGATATATTTTGAATTAAATGTGAATAAAACTAAATATATCCAATATATTTCGCACAGAGAAAAGTTTTTGTTTATAGAACAGAAATTACAGTTCTTTCTTTTCTGCTTCATTCACATTTAGTTTTATTCAAATTTGAACCCTTTTTCCCCCAACATCAATGCTTATTTCACTTCCCTTATCAATTTGAAAAAGATTTTTTTCTTAAAACAACAAAACACAACTTTTGTGTTAAGTTTAAATTTTATTGTGATTTAGATCTTATTTACTAGCCAATAAATGTGAGAATAAGCAAAAGGTAATTCTTTAAGAAAAATTCTTTGAAATGAATAATAGATGAGTATCATAAGTAACTAGAATCTTTGCCAAAATAATAAAAAAAGGGGAATAAAAGAATAATTTCTTCTCTTAATCATCATAAATTATTTATTATGTAAAAAAAATTTATGTAAAAAAATGTGACCTTTAAATCTTCTCTGTCTCTTGCCAGTTGTGCAATATAATCATCTTTTTCAGAAGCTCTTTTTCGCATCAAGCCCCTCTGAATTTGGTACAAAGCTATGTAATCACCTGCAACATTATCAAAGAGATAAATTACTTAAAAAAACATCTGCTTTTAACCTTAAAAAAAATTGTAAAACTAATATTTGGCAGCTTTCACTAAGTTTATAAACATTAAAATATGATTTGATACACTTAATTTTAAGATGCTGATTAACAAGAGTTTATTAAAAGCAGAGTCTACAAATCCAGAGCCATCAGTTGCTATAGTGCCTAAAAATAGTAGCTAGAAACCAATATTTTAATAAAATTTAACACAAAAAAATGATATGTTAACAGCATTTTAGTTAGCAAAATATAGGGTGTGCCTTAAGACTGCAAAAAGTTACTAAAAATAAGAACGAACTTACAAAATTAAATGCAATACAATACATTACATGCATACAAATACCACGTTTGCAAAACTTGCATTATAAGAATCAGAGATAAAATTACTGTGTCCAAATTATATTTTACTAGACTAAATAAACATAAATGAACTATCTCTTAAAATGTTAAGGCAGTTTTATAAAAAAGTAATAAGTTTAGCTTTTCTGTTTTTTAAGACAGTAAAAATTAACAAAAATTTTGAAATAACAATGAACTAAATAACTAAAATACGTAAGTTTTGCATTCAATTAAAATATAAAGAACTACAAAAATTTGAATTCCAAATGAAATAAGAAGTTCGGCACTTTAGTAACAGCGATTAGATGTCAAATATACAGATAAGTTGCTGATTTTTAAGAAAGATAATTTTTCTACAAATTACTCAGAAGTGCATAATTATTAATTGTCATTATAATTCAGTAAACTTCATGCAAAAATTACAAACCAATTGTATCAGTTTCTCCTTGCAATTGGAGGACTAAATGTTCTAGTTGTTGCCTCTCATCAGAAAGTTCAGCAATTTTACTCATAGTCTGTTTAAACCTTTCCTATATTGAATAAAAGAATTGCATCCAATTATTTAGGAAATTTTTAAAAAATAATAAGCTTTCTTTAATATCTTCAGCATAAATATGATCCAAAATCTTTAGGCCGACAAAATTAAAAAAATTTAATAATTTTTTTTTTAAATATTTAAATGCAATTAAAGAATGCTACAAATTACTTTTACTAATCAACAAAAGCCAAAGATTTCTTAAAAATCTTTTTACAATCTTTTTTTAAACTTATTTTAAGATAACAGTGAAGATATGAACTCAGTTAAACAATTTTATAATCATACAGTACATACATTAAGAAGAAAATAATTAATTGCTTGCAGAAAGAATCTAGGAAAACCATTAAATATTTAAACAGTATCTACAGTTAATTACTAAATGATAATAAATAAATAAATATATTACTTCTAACTGAGTCATGGCACTTCTCATCATTTCATAATCTTTTCTGGATACAACATTACTTTCTGTGCCATCTATGAATAAACATAAATTATTACAATGACATTTTTTGCCAAGTGATACTAATCACTTACCAATGAATGCATAATAACTTACCCTCATGAAACAAAGTTTCTTGTTTCTTCATTTCTTCTTCTAATTGTAATCTACTGACTTTTTGTTCTTCTAATTGTTTCATCATTTGGTTGCGTTCCATCTCTAATTGTCGCACAGATGCGGATAATGATGCAACCTATCAGGAAAAATGTATAAATTATCGCGATAAAATAAATTTAAAATAGTATATTATAGATAATAAATAAAGAGAAAGAGGACATGGGATAAATTCTAATAATTAAACAATGTACAACACAATTTATTTAAATGTAAGACATTAAGGCATTATAAAAATAAAAAACATTTTAACCTTTATAAATTCACCATCTCAAGCATATTCAAAAACACAATATTCTCAAAATTTATTAAATTATATAATATACAATTAAAGAGTTACACAATACTTTTTGAATACTATAAATAAAACATGCTTAAATAAATGGAAATGTCTTAATCATTGAGAGAACAGTCAATTACAAAAATCTAAAAGTTAACACAATGTTTCAAAATAAAGTATTTAAAAATTGAAACAAAAAATACATAGCTGAAACTCAATATAACAACTTCTGTTAATCAAGAAAAATTATGATGAGAGTTAAATGAATAAAAAAAAATAAAATAAAAATTCTAGCGCATTACTTCAGACTTTTTTGAAAATTGATGTTATAAAATAAATTTTGAAAATTCCGTAATATATTATTAATAGAAAAACGTTACTTTATTTAAATATACAAAAATGCATGTGCATCTTTGTTAAAGACATTTATACAATAGTTAAGCTAAGATTGAATAGCTAGTAGCAAGTGCGAAAATAAAAATCTACTGACTGAAAAAAAAGCCTACTTTAAATGTACATTTAAGTAAGAATATAATTCTTAAAAATAAACAGCAATAACCTAGTAAAAATAAATCATGAAATTAAAAATATTGAAACTAAATAAAGAGAAATAAAACTAAACAAGAAATACAAAACAAATATTACTTATATGTGAATCAAAAATAAATCTTAAGTGGATTCACATTTCACACTAAAGGAATATAGACTGATAAATTTATTGCTGCACATGGAAACAATTATACAAAAATAATAAGTTTAATGAACATATTTAGTATATCTAGTAAATTGTTATAAATGGGACATAAGTTATGGAAACTCCATCTCTTTTTCAGTGATCTAGTATAAAAGTTTAGCCTTCTCAGAGATACGAAGCCACACTTATTGAATATTATTGCTTTTATAGTTATTATTAAGTAAACTTAAATGAATCATTATCATCATTGACTTTTCTTTTTTTATCTATGTTATTAGGTTAAGTAAAAATTGAAATTATACAATTTAATATAAAATTTGCCTTTTTAAATTACTTTTTAATAAGTATAAACTTTAAAATATTTAAAAAATCATTCTAATCAGTTGAGCAACTCCCCCTCCCCACAAAAAAATAAGGTGGTGGTTGCCAAGATTAAATATTTTCTGCTTGGTGGTTCGTGAAGATCAAAAGATGTATCATTACACAGAAAATTAAATATATATGTTCCAGAGTGTTACACTAACCAGATCATTACGCTTAGAGGAATCTTTATCTTCTCTCTGGTTTTCATCATCAACAGTAATTTCAGCTTGCTTTGCTAAAGCCATGCGTAAATCAGAATTCTGACTAGTCAAAGCATTTATTTGTTCCTTTAAAATAAACAAATGAGAATTTATCACATGACAAGTCCAAACATATGAAATTTAAGATTAAATATAAAAAATTTTTTTGTTTACCTGTGCTTGATGAATTTCACTTTGAAGCATCTCAGCCAAGTGTCCTTGAGCTTCATAGTGCCTCATTCTGTCTGCAATCTGGTTTTGTTGAAAAATTCCTTTTGTATTTGATTTATGGAGATTTTGGAGCTCAGATTCTTTTTGTGCCAGCTACAAAATAGAAATACAAAATCTGTATAACAGGTCTCCAACTTATTGGGCAAAGGAAAAAAAGCCTACTTATTAACTACTATTATAACTATCAGAAAGATGTTGTAATACACATAACAACAAACATAAGTAAAGATACATGTTATTGTGACGCATATTATAATAATAAAAAGGAGTGGCAATCATAGATAGTAACTTCCCCCAAAAAAGGCGGACAAAAATGAAATGCTTTTGTATGTTTGGTTAATTATTGCAGTAAAAGAAAATGTTGTTTTCATTATAAAGTAAAACTAACATTATCCGTCCTCCAATCATACAGCATTTTGGTTAACCGATAGTTTTTTTGCTGCCCATTGAAAAGGTTTTGACAAAATTTTCATCATTATTGCAGCTTTTGTTATCAAATTAATGATGTGACGATGAATCCAAAATATCCCTGATTATTCGACCCCAGATTATGTAACACTTCGATTAACTAACACCTTTTTTGATGCAGGTTAAAAAGTTTCTGGCAAAAACGTGTCATCGTTATCACAACTTTATATTTTCAAACATACCCCTGGTCCTGAGAGTGTCGGTTAATTGAGGTTCTATTGTATTTTAATAAGCAAATTTCAAATCCCAGTTATTGTTTCCAAAAGTAGCTACAACAAGCCATATGAAGAATTTTAAAATTGGTGGTTAGCAAAGTTAAATAAATTAAGCATATAAAAAAAGTTTATGCACTGAGAGATAGACATGGGAAATTGTGTAAATAATGAAATAATAGTACGTAAAAGAACTGAAGTAATATTTTTAAAAAATATTATTTTAATTCAAATAACATTATGATGTAAAATT
Organism: Parasteatoda tepidariorum; assembly: GCF_043381705.1. Lineage (NCBI taxonomy): Eukaryota > Metazoa > Arthropoda > Arachnida > Araneae > Theridiidae > Parasteatoda > Parasteatoda tepidariorum. The sequence continues at coordinate 49,065,284 of NC_092204.1, read as the reverse complement.
ATGATGAAAAAATTATGATGCAAAATATTTTCGATTGTTAAATAATTCTTGGTTATGTTTCTTTGTTAATCCAATAACAAATTATTACATTTCGAAAACCATCGTTCGGAGTGCACATTGTTTGTAGACATTAGCATACATCTGGATACCCTTAAAAATGTCATTTTATCAATGATCTATTCTCTATAATGCTTTATTAAATACACATTATCAATTTTGAACCTTCCAATATGAACAAATTTCCATTAAATGATAGTAATAATTTAAAAAACCTCAAAACTCTTAATAATTTTCTGCAAATCATAGCTAATATTCAGGAAACCTCCTAAATTCTAGAAAGAAAAAAAAAAGATAAAATCCTGAAATCATATAAAAAAATTGTACCTTGAAAAAATCTGCAACTCTAGTTTAATTAGGTAGCATTTGATTGATAGTGCAATTATTGACATTGGCATCAGAAATGACCAATATGTAAACTTTATAAATGCAGTAAAATTATTATTTTTTTACAGGAAAAATTCCAAAACAAAAGATACTTTGCCTGAAATATATACTTTTTTATTCAATTAAAATAGGCATCACCTAATAAAACAGAATCCAGTTAATGCAGATAAGAGATAGTCTCTTTGACAGTCTGCTATAACAAGTGACAACTGCAATAAGCTTTACGAAAGATTTAACTACTATTTATTTTAACACTGACGAATCTCAGATACATTAAAAAATCTTACTTGCTCTTGCAGTTCACGAAGTTCATCTTCTTGCTGACTTAATCTTTCACCAAGCTCTTTAGTTCTATGCTTTTCTGAGTCTAACCTTTCTGTAAGCTCTAGTTTGTCATTGCTCTAAAAATGTTCACAACAGTATTGTTATTGTGTTGGAAACTTTATTGGTATATTTAACAATAATAGGGTAAATGAAAATTACCAGAACAACTTTGACAATCAATATAACATGTAAAAAAATATCATACAAGAATAAAACTTATGAATAAACACATGAAATATATTTAAAAATATGTGAAGCAATAAGGGGTAAAATACATAAAAAAGAAATTTTATCTGTAATTTCATAAATGCTAACAGAATAGTTTAGCCATCTTATTTACTTCAAGATAATTCTTTGTCCAAAAAAATTCAAGTAAATTACATTTCAAAATAAAGATGTCCTTTTAAAACTAAATTATGTTTGTTCTGAAGCTAAAAATTATTATATTTAAAAAAAAAAAAAAAAAAAAAAAAAAAAATTNAAAAAAAAAAAAAAACAATATTTAGCTCTAAAGAGGTATAGATATTCAGTTAACATAGCTGCAGCAATAAAAATAAGTCAAAATTGTAACTTAAATTAGAAAATGAAATCTATAAACAGTAAATCTTTAGTAATCTATAATTACTAGTAAAAATGTAAATAACAATTTGCAGTGAGTGTAAAATTTTAATAATAATTACCACCTTAAAGGTTAACTTGAATCAATGAATAATATCAAAAAATAGAAAAGAGATAATAACCATTTCAACAAAACCATTTTGAAGCTCTTCTAGCTGTTTCTTTAACTCCCTATTTTGAGTAACAGCTCGACTGGCAGCAACTTTGTCACTCTGCATGGTTTCAACCAAACGATTTTGATCTACTTGATCATCTTTCATACGAGCAAGGATTTTTTCAAGCTCTACAACTTTTTCTTCTAGTCCTCTAATTTGATCACACAGACTTGAATTGGTAGCTACCTGAAATTATTATAATAATTCATAAACAAATAAAGTTGTCTGTGTAATAGAATCCTTTTAAAATGGTAAAGCTTAATGTAAGTAAGAGAAAATAATTTAAATAAACTTAAATATACTAATAAATTAAATAAAAAATAATTAATGACTCTAGAACTTGAAAACAACTAAGCAGAATTGTTCATAAAAATTACACTGCAATAATTTTTAGAAGCCAATAGAGTGTGACAGAAAAATTTCAGGGCTCCTATTTATGTATTAGGGATAATCAAATGAATCAGAGGTTATTCATAAAATGTATTTAGAGAAACTCAAAAGTATTGCCTAAAATTGTCAAGGAACTTGCCCCTTTACACATTATTTAAGCTAAGTTATACTCTTAAAAAAAAACCTTAGGCTGCTACGTGGACCAGTTACACAAGTACATCTCCACTTTGTTTAAACACTAATTCCTCGCAGCGCTTTTTCTTTCTTTCAGCTCATTGAAAATTTGGAGGTCAAGAAATGTCAATGCAGTGGGTAGTTCAAAATACTGCAAAGTTTGATTACCTTTCTGAGTTAACGTTTGCAAAAATGACTAATCATAAACTCTAACTCCTGGAAAACTACAGATAATACTGAAATTGGTTCCTTCATTACATGTCACTTTCTACAACAGAATGAAAGCGGACTGACAACTGCTCCGTTATCGTTTCTTTATCACTGCCTGAGTAAAAAAGCTCACAAGATTTTTTGTCACACAAACAACTACATTTTAAGCTAGTCTATTTTTTTTTAAATAAAATCATTTTCGTTTAATGGTCTCTGCCTGGTTATTTATTTCATATATTGTTTTCTATCTATTGAAATGAAGCTTAAATCATGCTTCCTTTAAATGTCATAATTATCAATTATTTGATAGTTAGACCTAATAACTTTATTTAATCTTATTAAATATGTAGTACAGAAAATTTTCATTAATTAGAAATTGTTATTAATTTACAGTGAGTGATAAATGCAAATTAAAGAGGTAATTAGTACATTCAGATTAAATTGTTTTTTGTGTTTTAATAACTATTCTTAGTGATTGAGTAAGTTAAATAAAATGCTATCAGTTAATTTACATAAAATAAAGGTCCTCAGCCTTGTTAACTTGCCCGCCTTGAATCAATCAGGCATTAATTATAAATTTAAATATTGAGATGAAAAGAACATATCAAATATATATTACATCAACAATGTACAAATGAAAAGCTTACTTTGATTGTAAAAATAGTTTATGCTCTTAAATTATTAATAGTTTATAAAGAATTAAATAATGTCAAACACACCTCTATTTGCCATTTTTTGTTCAGTTCTTCGTTATGATTCTTTAATACTGTTATTTGTAATTTTAGCTCAGCTGGATCCTCTTTGCTTAAAGCTCCTAAAAAATAAACATACTGATAATAAACAACTTTGTCAATTAATATAACTAAGCTCAAAGTCTCAAAACTGATAAAATTTCTACCATATTAATAACAAATACATAACAGCACAGTTAATTGTCATGTTATATATTTGTAATTTAAAAAAGTAGCAAAATAAAAATTTAGTTTAATATTGAATATAAAAAAGGAATACCTGATTGAGCTTTATGAGTTTCGAGTGATTCTTGAAGCAAATTCCTTTCCTTGGACAATTCCTCCTTTTCATTTCTTAGCTGCTTTAGCTATAAATGTAATTTTAAGAAACAAATTATTAATGCTATTACCATAAAACTGCCAAAAAGCAGGTAAAAAAATTTCATGTAGATATTATAAAACAAGCTTCGTAGTGGGTCAAAGAAAAAATCAGAACATTTTTTGGAACAATAAATATATATCAGACTACTTTTAAACAAGTAATATAAAAATAAAAAAAATTAAGTCAATTCCTACTCGGGTCTTCAAAGAAAATTTTTATTTTAGTTACTTTTTATTAAATAATAAAAATTTTTTTCTCCCATATAAAATTAAAATTAGTTAATTTTAATTAATTGAATTTAATGAAAGAATTAATATTTGAAAAAACTGTATTTACATCAAGTATCATCCACTACAAGTTTAAAAAATGTATTTGAACATGAGTGGATGAATAAAAAGTATTTTATTAACGATTGAAAATTTGAACAAGATATATAAATATATATAGGGAGAGCATGAACTAATAGTAGAAATTGGGGAAAAAAAGGCCCGTCGTCTCAGACTACTACAAAAGTACAAATTTTATGAAGTGGACCACACATGATACCACGCAATGTTCTTTATTGAATTTATCTGACACAGCGAATATAAAATGATTAAATATTTAAATGTGTGCAATAAAGTATTTTTTTTGTTCAAACAGAGCTATAAGTTAGAAATTATCACTGATGTTGTCTTTAAAATATGTGAAAAACTGAATCGTTTATAGCAAAATTTAAAACAATGACTATCGCTTAACCAATCAGAAAATTCCATTTCATCTTTCGCTCAGCCCTATTTAATTAATGAATTAATATTTGAAAAAGCTGTATTAACATCAAGTGTCACATGCTTAAAAAATGTATTTGAGCTTGAGTGAATGAATAAAAATTATTTTATTAACGATTGAAAATTTGAACAAGATGTGAGGAGTGTGTGAACTAATAGTAGGAAATGAAAAAGAAAGCAACAAATTTCAAAAAAGCATAATTAGCTTACTTACTATTAGAACTATTTTAACTACTTAATTATCTACTTAATTATATAATATTAGCTACTAATTAGCTACTTAAGAGTAATAAAAGCAAATTTAACCACAAAATAATAATAAAATATACTATTTTTCATTTCAGAAATATTTTGTTTCGAACAGAAAGTTTTAACAGTTTCCAGTATAATTTTATTTAATGCTGAATAACTCCTAATAGATTCAAATCAATGCATGAATAATTTTTAAAGTACTGTTTTATTAAAAAAAAAGAGAGAGAGAGAGAATCAGTATCCATGAGATAATATTCTCTCATATCAATATGAAATTAAAATTTGTAACTAAGTTCAAGAGTCACTTAATTTTAAAATAGGGTTTCAATAAACTTGAAATAAAAACACGGTGAATATGAATATGCCATTTAACATTCTTGTACAACAGTAATTTTAATGGATGATCCTCCAGTCCCTCATTAAAAAATTTTGTGAACTCCTGATTGAAATCAATAATTCATAAAATCACTTGAAAGATCACTTGATTTTGAATCATTTAAATAATTGTATAACTACAAAAGCTTATCCTACAAGATTTGTTAGGGCATTGCATAATAAAAAACTCCCAAATTCATAAACATAAAAATTTGACAATATAAAATAAGTTTCGTTTTCATAGAATTGCAGAAAGGGTTTAAACAATGAATCATGCAAATATGGCAATAAACCTGCATGAATCTTACTAATTAACAGACAATTCCTTAATTGGAACTATCAAACTTTGTGATTTCTACTAGTATTGTTAACTAAAACAAAAAATGTTGGATCAAAAATCTAAATTTTTTGATTTTTCAATTTGATTTTTTAAATTTTTTTATTTGTACTCAGAAAATGGGACACACACTAAAATCAGGACAAAAAGTTAAAAATCAGGACAAAATATTTCTTACCAGGAAAATCAGGAATATCAAGAAAAGTATGAGCCCTTTATAAAGATACCACACATATGGAGCAATAATTTTGTTACATAAACAATCAGTAGTCAACAAGTGCCATCTTATTGATAACTAATAATAAAAAATAAAAAAATTGACATAAAAAGATTAAAACAACTTTCAAAAACAAAAATCTACCTCATCTTGTAAAGAAGCTACTTTCTCACTCAATTGAAGAACATATTGTTGATACTGGTCAGCCATTGAATCTCGCTCGTTCATAAGTTTATCAACAGATGCTTTTAACTAAAAAAAAAGAAAGTTTAAATGAAATAAGTAGATCAAAATATACGGTGGATTGGTAATGTTACTGGTTTTATTGGAGCTTTAATGCTTTCAGCATGCACAGAGCAGTGGTAACTGAAAAAGGGTACAAGTCATCTCCAGCCATTCAGAATTTAAAACATGCATTTTCGTAAAACTTGTTTTTGTCTTCCCAGCAAGCTGCCATGCTGCGAAAGATGAATTAACATCATATTTTGTGTGAAACTGAGCAGTGTCACAGTGGAAAAAATTTTCCATCAAAAAGAAGGCTTTTGGTGGTGATTGTTTATCAGAATGCCAAGTCTACTGGTGACACAAAGATCATGCAGGAACAAAGCTCATACTTGATTGCCATCAATAACAACCACCATCAAAGATTTAACACAAGTAATTAAATTTTTCAAATCAGACTGTAGTTTTAACGTTTGTTTGATGGCATGAATAAATATTTCAAATTGTCCAAACTGTACATTGATGTTGTTTGTAAACTTCGTCAATGACAAAGGGCCTAGCCATGCTGTCCTTTTTTAGACCATTTATCTGATAGATTCAAAGATACCAAAGGTTCTCCAGCTGTTCTCAAGTTATGAAATGACTTTTCTAGACTTCTTGTTTCGGCACTTAATAACTACCATGAAAGAACATTTTTAGGACAACTGACAAAGTCAAACTTACATTTTATACAATGGACAGTTGTACATATTTCCTTTTATACAATGAGGAACGTATCTCAGTATTTAATTTTCATCAATGCCTATCGAACAAATTTTCTTAGTCATGTTAGTACTAAGGAACCAGAAAAGATACATTAAGACAGCTTCAATATCTCATTAGAAGCGATTTATAGATGAAGGAGGAAACTATTTTAATGTGCTGTAACAATCACATCAATACATGTTTTATAAATCAACACAGTGACATTACTTTTAAGACAAACTTTGTAGTGGAAAACCAATTTTCAACATGTAATTAATAATTTTGAAAAAGTTTAACTATTTAACAATGAATAAAAAACGATAAAAGATACTTACTAAGGAAACTTTCTTTTCAAGATTTATTTTTTCTTGAAAGAGTTCTTCCAACTGATTTCGATTTTCAGGAGTGTTACTGTCAGGAAGTTGCTGTGAATGAGATTCTGCTGCTGACAATTTGCTTCGACAACCCGTAAGCTCTTTTTCTAAGCTTTGAAGATCTTGAATCTATTTTTTTTGGAATAAAATTATTTCATTTTCAAATATACAAAGTCAAAATAAAATTGTATTTTTTGTTGTTGCATAAGTAAGTTATTAATATCAAGTCTTAAAAACATGTAAACTAAACTCAGTGGAGCGACAGCCCATAGAGGGCCAAGGCCTACTGTGCCCATCTCAGTTTTCTTGACCTTGGGCTCTGGGGTGCATGAGCAGATGTCCATAAAGAATCATAACCATAATCATTGTCTATAAAGAATGGTGACTAAAAAGGTTGGTATCATCTTTCTTATCACTTTCCAAAACAGAGTGCAATACTGTTGTTGTTGTCGGTCATTAAGGCAAAAGGCGCCTGATAGTTCTTGTTTTTAGTGGCGCCATCTGTGGCCAAGAATTCAACTTCTGCCACACCCACTCATTTATTCACAGATCGTAATTTTGACCTGAACCAAGGATCGATCAATATCCAATTCAGTACCCCCAGAGGTTTCATTTGTTATGGGAACATGGAGGATGTTGTGACCTGACAGATTTCACGTGCACTAGTCACCATTTACAACACAGGGAGTCTTCGGCTGGTTGAATTCGAACTCTTATTCTGCAAAACGTGAGTCCAGCGACCTGCCTACCAGGCTATTCCGGTTGAGTGCAATGCTGAATCGGTTAAATGAAATTTCAGCAAGATGTTCATGCCATCGTTTTACAGTTTTTAAAAAATTTATTTATTCATTGAACTACAGGACTTTTTTTTATAAGTAAAGCCTAGTTTTCAAAGGTAATTATAACTTGAGTAATCTAAAATGCTATTATTAATAATTAAATTCTTTTTTATTATTATATAAACTGATTGGACTAAATACAGAAATAACTAGCAAAAAAGTTAAGAGCATTTATACAGTTGGGATTATATCCACTATGCTTGTTATCCCGAGTATGCAACATCATTTAAGCAGTAAAACAATATTTATATAAAAAAATAGCATAAGATATTGTTTGATCAAAAAATTATATTTTGTACCCAAGATAACAAATTCCTGTATAAACCAAATATGGTGTAAGTACAAAAAAGAAAAAAAAAATATTTCTAAGTCATTTAGTTACAGTGAACCTGTATTTACATTAAGAAGATAAATTCTTTAAAAACAATATAAAGACTGGAAGAGATTTAAAGGGAACTTTTCAAATTCACCAGAATTAGTGGTAAATAAAAACTAAATATTAATTAAATATAAATATTAATAAAAATTTCTATCTTTAATAAAAAAACTAATATCTTTAATTATACAAACAACAAGTTTCCCATAGCCATAAAACATTTTAAAAATTGAATTTAATAGCTGTCAGACATAATAAATGAACCATAATTGAAATGAAATTACAAACCAAAAATAATTTATAAGTCATACTTTTTTATTCAACTTTTCTTTTAATTCTGAATTGGCTGAACTTAAATCTTCATTCGACCTACTGAAATAGCAAAAAAAAATTTTTCATTATGCATTCTTATTAGAAAATATAAGAATATATTTTTTTTGATTCAGCATGGAAAAAATTATCTAATTTTCTTACCTATATTTATAAATTTCAGACTTTAATCGGTCCACTTCCTTGGAAGATTCTTTGTTAATCTGGAAAATAAAAATCATGTAGCAAAATAAAAACAAAGAATTAAGAGATATTAAGAATCAATCAAAATTTTGGAAAAGTTAAAGAACAGTCAATAGTAAAATTTTAATAAATATCTCAATATTTTTTTCACAAACTCAGTCTCAAGACTTTGTGTCTTAAATTCTTAATGCAGAACAAAAACATATTTCATTATTTATTTCAATAAAAAATATGCTCATTTAAAGATGAATTTCCTTACGCAATACAATACAACATATGCAATTTATTTGAACATATTTTATTTTCAGCAAATACAATTTTAACTATTTTTACAGAATCATTAAATATTTTTAAGAGCATTCATTTATTCAAGATTTTTATGAGCATTCAATTTATTTATTTTCAAGAGCAACATATTTCTAGGATCATAATAAACTAACAAAATATATAAGAAATTATTTTTCTTTAGATCTAAGAAATTTAAATTTATTTGTGTTATTAATTATTTAAGTTACACAATAAAATAAACATTTATTTAACTCATTAGACTAAGTGTTTAGAAAAGTTTTTCAATTTTATTCCCTGCATAACTAAGACTAATAAAAATATTAATTTAAAACTTGCATTATTCACAAGAACCAAAAAATTAGTTTAAAAATGTACCTTATCTAATTGTTGGTATGAACTATTTACAGCTGCCAATTCTCTTTCAAGATCTGATGCTCTTTGCCTAGAAGCTCTTAATCTACCGAATAGCTCTTCTACTTCTCCTAAAATGAAACAAATTTGTTTACAGCTTTAAAGATACATATAGCAATATAAGTAATTACTTAAAAAGCTACATCCCTGAATTGAGAAAACTGACTAACTGCAATCGCATTTTTAATTACTGAGCTGAGTAATTCAAGCATTTAATATTACTAAAAAAAATATAATTTTAAAACATGTCATTTCAAATTTTTTTAGTTGACACTCAACTTAATAAACTAAGACAGGATTGGGAAAAAGACTTCTTAAGCAAAAACTTCAGGATTTTTATTTATTTATAACAAAGTTTATTTATAATCAAAGTCAAAGAGAAAATAATTTATGTCCAAAGTAAAAAATTATTAAACCAATAAAAAGCTTTTCAGAAAAACATTTTGACTATTATTATTTTCTATAAACAAATAAAAAATATCTACTTTCATTTGAATAGCATGCTTAAATATTGCTTTACAACAATATTTAATAAGCAAATAAAATTTTTATATAATGTACATCTACCCTAACAAAGTAACTGCCTATTAGAGAAAAGAATTAAAATATGAATGAATTTAAAATAGTAGATGATGCAGCAATAATAACTGTTCCAATTTGTAAAAGTAGCACTGCACAAGGAGGAAATTTTTTAGCAATAAAAAGTATAAAAAGTTTAAGCCTTTCCCTTTAAGATTATTAAGAAAAAAAAACTAATAAATGTACTTTATCAATCTGGCGCTGATAATATAAATATAGTTATTACAAGATCTGAATCGTTTTCAGGTTATGTAATTAGGAATAAAAACTCACAAGCAATAATTAAAATTGCATTTACACTTAACACAGAAAAGTTTCACAGGGCTATACATGGCATACATGGGCTATAACCCTTTACTATTACAGTCCTTTAACAATTTCTATGCAATATTATAAATTTGGAGAAAAATTTAAAGACTAAGGAATTTTATTATTAAAAATTAGACATACCTGCTTTTTGTTTTGATGTTTGTTGGTTTAAAGAAAGAGTGGACTGAAGTTCAGTTTTTTCAGCCACAAGAATACCTATGGTTTGAATATGGACATTAAGTTGATCTTTTAAGCTAACTTGCTCTTTATGAGCTTTCTCCAAAACTTCTTGCTTTTCTTGCTCAAAAGATTGGGTAAGGCGCTTGTTTTTTACTTTCTGTATAGTGGAGAGAAAAACAATATATCTTAAGCAGTACCATAAGTACAAAAATTTAGAATTGAAAAATAGCTCATAAAACATAAATTAGTAGTTGACTAAAGACACCCAAGAAATTAAAATACTAATTTTTTGAAAGAATGATTTATAATTTGAAATAGAAAAATAGTTTTATTATTCATATAGAAACAACATGTTAGCTTAAACTTAGATATATAACTGCTATAAAAATTTTTTTTTAGATAAATTAAAAAAGTTTTAAATAGTTGGACAAATAAGATAATAATGTAAACAAAATACATTAATAAGATTCTATTAAAAACAAAATCTTTAAAATCTTGAAATATTAAAATCCTTTAAGCATAAAAGTTGTAACTGATTTCAAAGGCTTATCTTCACTAGCATTCATACATTGTAAGAGGTTCCCAAAAGGTATTCTGTGTACTTTTTTTTAAAAATGACTTATGAAACCTGAAATTATATTTAATCAATAATCTATTTATTATTTATTTAATAAAATAAATAGAAAAATGCCAGTGGGAAAATATTGCAATTATATATTTTTATTCAAATAACGATACATATTGAATCAATTATATAAAAAACACGCATTTATATAATAAGTTGCACTAGTATTTCTCATTCAACTTTCCAATTCCAAAATTACAAAACTAAAATCAACAATAAAGAAATGTGTTTTCCTGATATCCTTTCCCAACGTTTTAACAGTTTTTTGTTTTCATTTTAATGAAAACTGTAATGCTGCAAGTTCTGTTCATTTTCAGTTTATGTGTTTACTAAAAACTAATTTAGAACTAGATCAGATGCCCTGCGAGTTCAATTATCTGACGAAAAATCTAATTTTAATACTGCTTCTAATTAAACAATGAAAAAAGAATCATTTTTACAGATTAACTCTTTTCAAAATAATTAGTAGTTCAACTAAAATAGTTGCAAGTTTGGTTATTACGTTAACAAATATTAAAGATCTTTATTTTATGATTTGGGGTTCCGTTAAAAGTAGGGTGATCATTTAGGGTTTCATTATTTCCAATTATGTAGCTAAAAAAGACTGTAAATCATTGTACTTTAATTTTTGTTTTTAAACCTAAAAAGTCAATAAGTAATATCTTGATATAATAATTATGAATAAAACTTTTATAGAGAAATTATGTCATAGTATAAAGGCTAAATAACATGAGCCATTAAAATACATATATTTCAAATAAACCCAATACAAGTTTATACTTACAAATTCCTGTAACTGAAATTGCAGTTGATCATTAGATTGCCGCAAATTATTGACCAATAAAGCTAACTCTTGATTCCTTTTTTCTAAAGACTGGCTTTCTATATTTGGGGATTCTTCTCTACTAATATCACCATTAACAAAAGCATCTGTTTCAGACATAAGTCCATTAACTTGTAAAGAAATCTGACGAAGACTCTCAGTTGAGGACAGCTCTCTAAATAACAAGGAAATTATTAGAAATAGTAAAATAAATTTAAAAGACTCACTGAAATTTTTTTAAAAAATAAATCAAAGTATCTTTGATCTAAGACACAAGGTGCAACATAAAAGGTGTTTAGTAAATAGCTGGAAGAAAAGTCTTTCCCTTTAGAATAAAAAAGTTTTTCTAAGATTCCATAAAAATGCATTTATCAAAAATAAAAAAATATCAGCAGATGCTTAGACAATATTTAGCTTATTAAAAAATTTTAAAAACTGAGAAATTTTTTTTTTAAATTAAAAAACAAACCATTTTAATTTCCCCTATATCAAAATTATGAGTAACAATGTATTAAATATTTAAAGAAATATCTAGATAGTTCATGTAATACAAATACAAAAATTTTGAAATAAAAATTTTATCCTTTAGAGATAAGATAAACAAAAGTGCAAAATATTCATTCAAATAATAAATGACAAACGTACTTTAAATTGTTTAGCTGTTGTTCTGACTTAGACTTTTGACTAAGGTTTTCACTCTGAACTGATTTATTAATATCTTGGACAGAAACACTTTCATTGAGAACTGAAATACTTGAACTTCTGCAATTTTTATTCAAAATTTCAATAAAAATTAAAACATTTCACAGATCAAAAATATATAATCATACAGAAATAAGACAAAAAGTAAGCAGAATCAGTATTGTGTAACCTACTATCTGATTTTAACCTCCGGCAAATTTTATGCATAATTTTTAAAAAAGAAGATGTGGTATCAAACTCGCAATTTGGATATAACAAGTCACAGTTTAGAAAATTTACTAGATCTTTACTTGGGATATTTAAAAGGTAAGTGGCAATGCAGAGGGGAAAGTTTCACAGTTTTTAAAGAGAAACCTCTGAGTTTTTTGAGAAAATTCAATTATTATGCTGCGCTATGTCAGAAAAAGCTGCTAGCATCTTCAATTACAAGCATTTAGCAATACTTATTTATAGTTGAATTTGATTGATTAAATTAAATATAAAATTTTAATAACACAAGATGTAGATGCCTGATAATATTTTTAAACTGATCGCAATAAATTGATAATTATAATCAGTAAAATTTTTTTTTTAATTATAGGTATAAAAGTCAAAAATAACTTCTTTGCTCAAAACACTGTCATTTTCTCTAAAATCAATTAGTTGCAAGGTAGATAAATGATTTAGATTTGATAAAAACTTACTTTATCTTTAAAGAGAATCATTTTTGATAACAGCTTAATATTTTAAATATAAGAAAAGTAAATATTTCAGCAATGAATTTGTTTGCATGAATAATTTTGTGTAACTGCATAGATTTTGTTCAGTAACTATTTGTTTTTAAAAAATATTTAATATTCCACCAAGTTTGTTGAATTTAACTCGACTTAAATTTATTATTTTCAAAGACAGAACACAATTTCAGAAAGATGGATGAATTTAAAAATAGGCATCAATTTATTCATTTCAAGTAATAACTTTATGAATTAACAAAGTTTATATAAATATAAACATATAGGAGAATTCTAAATTGAATATCTCATTCAATTGCATACACCATATGCACTGTTTTTTAATTAATTTCTGAAAAGTTACTAAGGTCCATAAATGTCTGAAACCAGGTCAGTATATCATAAAAAGTTTTTTTAGAAAACTAAATGAATAAAACTTATAAATCATATCCTTAAATGCAAAACGTTTTGCATCATAAATATCTATATTCTAAAATGAAAGCTTCATAAAAGTAAATGACTGAAATAAGCATTTTTGATTACTGAATTTTTCAAACATTTACCAAATCATATTCGGTTTAAAGATAAATTTTTTCCATAAATGAATAATAGCAATTAAATTTCAGGGGGATTACATCCAAAGTCAAATTATAAAAAATTAGACAATTTTTATAGACTGTAAAAAACAGTTTTTAGTAAAAATAAATAATCTCTTTTATCAATATTTTTTATATACCTAATAACCTGGTATTTGTTATACATATTAATATAATCTATAAATTTTACAAACAGCAAAAGTAAATAAAATATGAAAATAAAAATTTGAAGGATAATGATAAATATTATCATTTCAATATTTAATGAATATAAGTACATATATTTTTATAGGAGAAACTGAAAGCGAAACACTTACTTATTTTTTGTTTGCTCAAAATCTGTGCTAGTGGTTTTACATAAAGGCACCTGGAAAATATTTTTATAACTTCGTAAGAAAAAAGTTATTATCTATCATAAATAAAATCAGTGTAAGTTATTAGTAAGAAATTTATTTGTAAACATAAACAACAACAATCCAAAACATATTCAATCCATTGTAAATTTTATGTGATACTAAAAAATTTTAATTGTTAAAAATGGTGGGAGGTCATATCAGAATTCATTCTTTTTTGTATTTATGGATTTTTTTTAAAATTATTAATATATAATTTCAAGTGCTCTTCAGGGCATCAAAAAATAAAAAGAAAAAAAAGAAAAGAAAAAAGAAGAAAATATTTAACATTAATAATATTTTTTCAATAGCCCCTCAAATTAAACGAATGATTCTGTCCTTAGGGATAATTCAAAGGCAAATCCAATGTTTCCCTGATGATTTGCAACGTAATGCTTATAATTTGGAGCAGATTTAAATTTTCAAAAATATCCTTTCAAAATATTTCATTTGTCTGTGAGTTTAAATTTAGAAAAAAAATAACAGTCAAGCTAAGTTTTTAATTTTCATGGCTATCAAAGTTAGGTTTCACATCGAATGGAGTATATTTTGCTGAACTTTACAAAATTTCATCAAAAAGAATGAAAATTGTAACAGTTTCTGGTTTATTTAAAAAATAAATATGAGTTTAGAAATAAATATCTATAATGGAAATTTAACAGGGTGCGTAGCCAAATCTTTGAATCAAAAATAAGCACTTTTTAAAAACTTTTCAAGCACTTTACAAAAATTTTCAAGCACTCAAAAAATTCATATTCAATCAATGATATTATTGAAAAAAAAAACTTTTTATAAACAGTTTTAGCGTTAAAAAAAACCCAAAAAGAAACGGGCGTAAATCGAAACAATCAGTACTTTCCCACATCACCGAGTGAATTCAGCTTGAGCCTGAACTCAGAACAAAAGTACCCTTACCCCTATGTCAAAAAAAGTGTTAGTAAAATAAAATAAACAAGAAAAAAATTAAACCAAATTAAAAAGAAAACCATTTCATAAGGATCTGATATTCTCTATCCGAATTGGAGCACTCGGGTTTTGGTTTCAAGTGTGCGCGCATGCTTAAGCCATAACGTGGGTACGACATGAAGTCCACGTGAATGATCACGTAGTAAACTCCCCATTTTTTGTGAAATGCATGGGATCCACCAGATATCACTGCAGGGGAAAAAAAATTATTCGAAAAAAAAAAGCACATTTTAAAAACACCAGCTGAAAAAAGCACCTTTAAAAGCTTTTAAAAACGAAATCCCCAAAAAAGCACCTTTAAGTACTTTTTACAAACGCTATGCACCCTGTTTAAAGTGTTTTTACTATTTATAGCTGACATGTATTTTTATTCAATTTAATTATTTTAAAGAAATTGTTTTGTTTGCCACAAAAAAAAAACTGCTATATAAATCAGTGAAAACTAATCTATATTTTTAAATATGCTCACTAAGTTGTATCACTATGATACTTTGGTAATTATTTTAATTGTATATGTCTGTTATATTGTTATTTTCCCCTCTATCATTCTTCTCTTTAAAAAAAATTCGAAGAAATTCCTTCAATCTGATGGAAGGAGTATACTTTCATATCTGCACCTGTTAACACCATTTGAAATCAGCAAGACTTCAAATATAATTACCTAATTGATGTACTTAGAATCAATTTTATAAGAAAATATAAATGGCTTGCTCAGGAGTGGTCATGAGTTTTACCTTTTGAGATTCTGTGTTTCTTTTTTTATTGTGGTCCATGTGCAATTGCCTGATTGTTACCAAAGTTAAGGAATTACTTTGGCAGAGGTGTCAAAAATGAAAACTTCTCATGAACATTTAAGTTTACCTTTTCTATGGAACTATCAGCAGATAATTTTCTTGGCGTGCTTAGTGATGAATTTCCAGCTTCTGGGGAATCGTTTTGAAGAGGCGATTTCCTTCGTGCAGTTTTCGATTTAGAAGATCGTTGCTGCTGAAACTGTTTTAACTATAAAAAAGAAATTAAATAATTAGAAAACATTTTTTAAAATGCAACATGTTATTACGTTAAACTAATAACGAATAAAATCAGCGTCAAGTATCCAGAAATTAGCACAAGAAGGATAGTAAAAAATATATTATTTATTTGAGCAACATTGATTGATTTCATTAATAACACAATTAATATATAAAGGAAAATTTGTAAGCAAAAGAAATAATAATAAACCATAATATTAAATTGCACTCATCCTTATTCAGGATGACAATTTTAAGATTTGAACAAACTTAAAAGAAATATATCAAGACTTTAAAATTTACGAACTTAATTCCAAAAATTTAAGAGAAATTGAAATCTTCAAAATTTCCAACAGTCTTATAAAACATTTGAAACTACTTTTTAAATTTTCCCCAGTTATTACTACTTTTCCATTATTAGAATTAAAATTATTAGACTATTTTAAATTTAATAAAGGCACCTACTTTCATGGTTTGAAATAACACAACAATAACACAGAAAGGTTATTAGAAATGCACTTGATTATTTAGATTAAAAATAAGAAATGGTGGTACAAGTCTAAGAGGCTGTACAAATTATTAAAAATCATAAAATGACTTTTGCATCTATGAACCAATGCATTTTAACTCATTAGTTAGGTAATCTGTTAAACACAAACTAAAATATTTAATGTGAAGTATATTATTTGAAAAATATTTATACATTAATCAAAATTTTAAACATTATTCATGTAAACATTAAAAGTGTGATAAGTGAAATTTAAAGTGCAATAAAATATTTGACTAACTAAGCAATAATAAAAAACTGTCGATACAAGTTAAGGTGGAAAAAAAGGAATATTCTTATATATTTTAAACACTCACGCGCATTAGGCCAGGACATGAAATTTCAGATCTAAAGAAACTGGATTAAAGTTTTTGCTTGACCCCATTTCACATTTATTAAATGCATGAACAATTTTAAAATGTTTATTGACAAAAACCTACCATAAAAGAATGTGGAGACTTATAAAACAAAACATATTGATTGCAATAAGGCAATAATTAAAATAAGGTCATCCAAAGATTTAATTGTTTTCAGAAGCAAGGATTTTGTAGGTGAAAAATGAGTAAATAAGCAATTTTTTCTCTTTTGAATCTATTTATTTATTTATTTTTTCTTTTGTCACTTGATTTTCAAGGATCCTTTCACAGTGGTCACAAGGGTCTTTCAATTTAAGCGCACATAATTAAATTCAAAATTTTAAAAGCTGAAACATACAAGCTGGAAGAATTTGATTGTCAATGACAAGTAGAAATTCCATGACCAGTATAATGCAAGTAATGAGAAAGTATCACCATTTTGAAGAACTTACTTTATTAATAGCTCTAAACACATCCTGCTCTATTTCTTTTTAATGCGGTGCATAAAATTTAAATAAATAAAAAAAAAAAACAGAACACCCTGAATATATGAATACAGTTTATCTTAAGCTCTGCAATAATAATAATAATTCAAGAAACAGATCTTCCTAAATATGGGTGTCAGAGAGGTCCAATTTTGGAGGGGAATAAAATAAAATACTATCACAATAGTTTTCTAAATTTCACTAAAAAAAAATTCTTAGTTGCTAAATATTTCCAAAAAGATTTATTATATATTTACTACCTTTCTGTTTTTAACTTTGCTAAACTTAAATCAATGATAATTCATGAAAATAATAATTCATTCTTTAATTAAATGACATATTGAGGGGTACTTAATGAGATTTCTAATCTTTTAAGTGGACATATAAAAATAATCTCTCCACCCCAACGGCGTCCATGTTCCTGCGATTGCTAAATAATAGATTAATTAGCACAAACATTGTTTGAAGTTACAAAATCGGACACACAAATGTACTTTAAATTGCAAATTTCAGTCTTCACTATTTGCTTTTATTTCTATGACAACGAAAAATCAATCTTGCACTTATAAATTAAAAAACGTGGTAATATAAAAAGTCAATTTATCCAAGCAAAATTATTTTTTATCACTGAAAGGTGATAAGTAACATACCAATGATTAAAAATGTATCACCATACTATAGCAACTTTACTTATCGTTTCAAAATCTTTAATTAATAAGGTCAGCCCCGTAAACTAACAAAAAAATATGTTGTTTTGTTAAGAGTGCTAGATGATTTACTCAACACGTTAACTTTAGACATATAAACATATATCAATTAATACCTATTAACGTTACTTCCTTGTTTTTTATCGAGGGACATACATAGTACTTTTAAAATAAACACTTTTCAAAGAAACTTAGTAATTGAGAGAGTAATTAGAGTTCAAACAAATGGTATGATAAGCATGAAGTCAGAAATATTTGATTCTTGATAATTTAAAAATATGTCTAAGCGGTGTCTTATCATTTTGTTACACGTCAGGTTTTTGCGCATTTTCTACATCGTCAGGTGAAAAATTCATTTCAACCCATATGTTACATATTTTTCATATATTTGATAACAATTTTAAGCAAATAACATAATTCTATTTAAATAAATACCTTTTTTAAACCAGCAGCTAATTTTTCTTCCCTACTAATTTCATCTGCCATGTTGACAAACTCAAATTGCGCATATCCATTGAGCAGAAAAGGTAAACAGAAACTAGTTAACCCATATCTTTTAAATTAATTTTAATTGAGATTAACTGCCAAATTAAGTAATATTTTTAAAACAGTTTGAGGATTTCCATAAGTTAATACCTATTTTTAGTAACTGATGTGATTCAATTGAGTTCAAATCTTTCAAAAATAATACAATATGTTGGTTTGATTCTGCATTTGAGTCGCGCATTTTTTAATTTTTCATGTATATAAATTAGCAGCAAGACAAGAAATAGCTACCCAATTAAAATAGTGATCCATGAATTTAACTAATTGTTTCAGTCACACCTATTTATTCCAAGTGATTGGTTTGTTTCAAACAATCCAACCAAAAAATTCATTCGCAGTTTCAGAAGATTAATTAGATTCGTTAACTGTGATTGTCATTGTATCGACGTCCTCCCGGTGTAAACAAACTTGTCTGCTAATGCAGTTTATATTATGAAATTGGTTTTATTTAATTTCTTTTAAATAATTAAAAAATGGTGATCTTTTACTTTTGTCTAATAAATGTTGCTGTTTTTTATACTGAAGCTCTAGGTATTTTTGCTATTTAATACGATTGTTATTAATTTTATTTAATTACTATATTTTATTAATTTGATACTATATTTTATTGATTTTAAGGATATGTTTTATTAAATGGAATTTAAAAGCGATCTAAAATAATGATATTTAAAACTGCCCAAGAGCTGGTACTGTATTCTTGCTGGTACTATTTTAGGCTAATATTTCGTTGAATTAAAACCTGATAAATTAGTTATTGTAGGTAAGTTTAGATATTTACAGTTAAGGTTAAGATGTTTCTTAAAAAAATGAGATATTGTTAAGATGTTCCAGAAACAGTACCGCTATTCTATTATTGACTTTAATTGAGCATTTGTTTATAGTAAGTTGTTTATTATCTGATTTTCGCTAATATTTCTAAATGCTGGTACTATGCTGGCTGGTGCTGGCTGGCTTCTTCTATGCATTTTATATTATAGGAATTACATGTAAATAAATTATATTTATTTGATTATTATTATTTTTTATTAGCATACTTATTGCCTTAAATGTATGGCCTATTATTTGAAAAAAATTATTTTCATTCATATTTTTAATTTATTTGTTTTATTACAGGCTCTTTCAAATCTTCAGATAAAAGTAGTACTGCATCAAATACTATTAGGGATAGAAGCCATTTTGAGCATGCTTTTAATATCAAAAATATTCAAGATGTCTATGGTAATGATTTAACTAAGAACACTCTTGAGAAACTCATTGAAGTATACATGAATTCAATTAAGCCTCTAGAAGTAGCCTATAATTTCAATGATTTAAAGCATCATGTGATGAATGGTAAGTAATTTTCAAGTAATAATCCACTCTTCTCAAAGAAATACCATTGATTCCATCAAACCTCAATCCAATAAAAGTTTTATTATAGTGTATTATAGCACATTCAGCAAATCTGAATATAATACTTTTGCAAATTTTCAATTGAAATGGTATATATTGTACGATTTTCAAAAATAATAAATTTGGCTAGACTTGTGCATTCTATTTTAATAATAAATTAGTAATTATAACTATTAGTGCCACATTATTAAATACATCGGTATTCATATTTGAAATAAGTCAGAAAGTATACATGCAAGTTTTTAATTTATTTCTTTAAGATATTAGGGATTGTTTTGACCCACATTTGATTGAATATATCCCTTCTTTTTATTTAGATATACTGTATGCAAGACAATAAAGAATTCTTGTTTGTGCATAAAGTTTTAGAAACTCTAGTAATCTGTCTATAAATTATACCCTTCAAATTTTCAAATTATACCTTTATTTATATACAGTCGGACTTCTATTTACCGAACTTCCTTTTTACGAATTTTTCTATTACGAATTTTTTCGAGGAACCGAGAACATTTGTGAAATTTCTTCGTAAAATAACTTCCAAATGGCAAAGTGAATTTTCTATGTAACAAACTGTTCATTGAAATCCACTTTCCCTATTTTCCAAAATATTTCGTAGCATTTCAAACTTGTTAACGCATTTTACGGGGGAAATGACCTTGAATTAATTTTCGAAGCCACTGTTTATGAAATGTATTACTCTTTTCTCTAAAAATTATCTTAGAGAAAGCAGTAAATTCCCTTTCCCTCTTTGTTTGCATTTCAAACGAAAAACTCAGTTCAAATTAACAGATTTTATCCATAGCAATTAAACTTAAGAACGCATGTGGTAATGTATGTTTAAAATTAATTTTATAATAAATGCAGCTATGATTTTATACATATATTTAGCCTTTTTTTAGTTGAAAATGTATATAGCATGATAGTTTAACACTGGATAATGTTTTGCTCTATTCTTGCTCTCCATGCAGATTTCTTTTATGGTTAATATTTATAAAATAAAGAGTAGATGCTAGTTTACAGGAAAAAAGTGCATCAATTGCTATTTTAATTATGTCTAGTGTTTATGAACTTAAGACGTGTTTTGTGTTGTTCAAGTATTTTAAAAGGTGATTTTCTATTTAACGAATTTACCAGATAACGAACTAATTATCGGGATTTAGTGACTTCGTTAAATAAAGGTCCGACTGTATTTATTTTTTCACTAAAAGAGTACACTAAAGTGCCAGAATTTTCCTTCTGTATTACACGTGAACAAGAGTTTTACTATTTCTTCCGGATAGTAAAAATTAAGATTCTTAACCATCGACCATCTTTTATGTCTATTAACGGCACTGATGATTGTATAAAGAGAAGGAAATATTCTTAAAAAGTTGATTATATTAGGTTGTAGAAAGTAAGTTTTTTTTTAATAAAATAAAATGATTTGTTTTATTATTTTACAATAACTTTTATTATGTTAATCATTGAAATCTATCATACATTTGTATTGATCCCCGACAAGTTCAATATAATTAAGGGCTATTGCATTTATTAAAAATATCTTACATAATTAAAGCTTTTTTTTGTTGCTATTTTTCAGAAGGTGAAATATTTTCTTTACCTATGATTTTACTTCTTGGACCTTGGAGTACTGGAAAATCTACTCTGATTAATTACATTTTGGGAATTGAGAATTCTTCATTTTCATTAGATGCTGGTAAAATTTCTCTCTATTTATTATGCTTTTTGTAAATTTTAATAATTTTAGGAAGTTAATAGTGAATAAATAGTTGATCATGAATATGTAAAAGTAACAGAGATCTCCTTAAAAATAAAAAAGGGCAGGGGACTTTTTCAAAAAAAAAGAGCACCTTCAATTTTGAATCTTACTAAGTATATTAAGTATATCTAGCTAGATTAATGCCCTTCAAAATAGAAATAAAAATATTCAAATAAATATGAGAAATAATAGTATTTAATATTGACTTAGCCTAAAGATAATTTCTATTAGTTATGGTAATCTGAAGTTCCAGGTTTCTGTTACTGCTGCCTCTTTTCTTAGAATAAAAAGAGTTTTTTTTTTCTAATTAAAAAGAAAGGCAGCATTTTCGAAAAAAGGGCAAGGAGGGTACATTTACTTCTGTGAAAGAGCAGGCAGGGTGGGCCCCCCTTCTAAAAATGTTTTGGAGAACATTAAAAGTAATTCATTCATTATTTTTTTACTATGTTATATATTTATTTTTAATTTATTTAAAAATTTTCTTTTATTTTTAATTATTTATATTTTAATATCTGTTTTGGGTAAAAACTTTTTAGTATAGGTGTAACCTTTGGCAACTATAATGTTCCCACAATACCCTCTAGTAGCTTTGTCAAAGGATCGCAGAATCTTGAAAATTATTTAGTAAGTAAGGATTTATACATACTTTTTTTAGGAAAGTTCCTTGGAGCTTAGTCCCAGTATTTATCATTTAAAAATTTTTTTCATCATACTTATTTTGTATGTTGAATACATTTTAAAATAAAAATTTTGATATAAAAATTTTAATTTCATATAAAATTTTGCAATGAAAATTTAAAATAAAAATAAAATAACATTTGAAAGCAAAATCTATATGATTATGCAGCGTCATGGGAAGTTTAATGCTTTATCCTAATGGCTTTATCCCTTGAACAAGGACATAATTTCTTTTTAATCTTAAACTCTACATTTTTTTTAACTCTATACTCTGATCTGGATTGTATATATTACTTTTATAATGTGCAACAAGTAAATAGGAATGTCTGGTACTAGTATTTTTATAAGATCAAATTTATCATGACATTTTGAATTACTTTTCTTTGATAATGGCACAAGTTAAATTGATTGATCAGTTAAATGTAAGAAACTTTTAAAAGGATCAAAGTAAAATAGAATATAATTTTTGTTTGTGCATTCTTGTTTTAAAAAATAAGAAGAAAGTAATTATCTATGCAATTTTGTTATTTGCAATAGAAAGTTTTATTTGGCACAATTTTTTGAAAACACTAGTTTGAAATTTTTATTTATGTAAATAATATTAATTATACCCTTCATGGAAAAAATTGTTTTTAAATAATTCATTATTTTTGAAGGAGTACCTAAATTATTTTTGCTCAAAACACTTCTGAGACGTGACCCTCATTAGAACTGTGTAGCTGTACCATTTTAATTTTATGTTTCTTTTTTTGCAAGATAGTGAACTCAAACAAGTTTTCTTAAGTTGTTATTATTAAAAATTATATTCAAAACTTAAGTGCCAATACTAGCAATATAATTTTTTCTTTCACGTTTTATAGCTTTATGTATTTTAATTAATAATTTTGTTGGCAATATGTTTCTGTAATATCAACATATTAAATTTGTAATATATTGCATTTTTAGGGGCTCAGCCAACTACTTCTGATTTTATTATGTTGAATTATAGTGAAGAACCAAAAACTGTTGATGGAAAAATTTTGGTTATGGAGAAAAGTTTTTCATCTTTAGAAAAATACGGCCAACCTCTTCTTGAAAGATTAAAAAGTTTGCAAATCCCAAATCAAATTTTAAAATTGGCAAGTGTTATTAAATTTTATTTCAACTAATATTTTTTAGACTTTGGTAAACAAATGCTTATTTTTCTCATAAAATGGTAATATATATTTAATAATAGATTAAAATATATTCATGAAATAATTATTCTAAAAGTTATTCAAAAATAATTTTTAATTGGAAAAAATACAGAAAATGTAATGTTCTTTTATTTAGCCCCTGAAACAATTAAAAGAAGTCATTCCACAAACTATAGTATGTTACATACTTAGTGATATAATGAAAAAATAAAATTTGTTAGCTTATTATCTATATATATATTTCTTTTATGTGGTAGCATTAACTCATGTCTATCTATTGTTATTATTGTCTATCTGTAATTATTAATAATTTTTTCTATTGTCTCAACTATCTCTGTCTAACAGTCATTAAATCACACAAACTACAGAAGTATGTTTTTAAGTAGTGTTAAAAAATTACTTAAACCTTTATTTGTTTCGATTCATTCTGTTAGGTTGTCTTAAGTAACAATTTAAATATGATGAATAATTATTTATGCATTAAGTATTTATTTAGAATTACTTTGTATTCTTATAGAAATAAAAACTTAGATAAAAAGTAATTATTTAGACTTATTTTTGATCCTTTCTGAAATAGCTGTAGAAATTTTAAATATAAACAGTACCGCATATTGTCATACCAATCATTGTTGATGGAGCTTGCTATTTTTGAGCAATAGCATATGTATGTTATGCAATACTTAAGTAATGTCTCAAAAGATGCACTCCTTAATAGAACACTTGAGATAAGTTTTCTATCTTATCTCACAACAGAGATGAAAATTGTTTTCTTAGTTCTGCTGCCTACTATGCTGAAATGTCATGGACTCATACTTACAGTGATTTGTGTGATTTATGACTGCCAGACAAAATTTAAATTTTTATAAAAATTCAATACACAAAGATATGGCAATATCATAAAATAATAATGACATAAGGCAATATCAATAAAATAATTCAATAAAATCGAAAAATAGTTAAAATTTAATCAAAGTACTTCCATGAGAGCAACAGATAGGCAGTTAAAAAATTTGATTGATATATTATTTAAAACTTATTATGATGTTAAGATTGGAGGAGGGGTTGAAGAATTAGAATATTTAAATACAGTTGTGCTGTGAATTCGGCTTGGTTATCATTAAAGTTTATGTGTTGTACAAGATAATTTTAAAAGGTAACCAAGCTGGTCGTCAAAAGCAGCTAGTTTTTATATAAATTTCATCGATTTTTATGGGAAAAAATTTACTCTCTATACTATTGTAGGCTCTCTTCTGAGTTGCAGTTCTCAATTGTCAATTATTTATATGTATTATTATAAGGCACTTTTAGATTCATGTATTTATATTGTATGTCCAAAAGAGTTTTTTTCTCATACCAATTGTATTCTGAGAAATGTTTTATCTATAGGTGAATTTTATTGATACACCAGGTGTTATTGAAAACAAAAAGCAACAAGAAAGAGGTTATCCATTTATTGAGATTTGTCGATGGTTTATTGATAGGTCAGATCTAATTTTCCTTGTGTTTGATCCTTTCAAAATGGATATTGGAGCTGAATTAGAAGAAATATTCCTGCAATTGAAAGGCTATGAAGCAAAGGTATAATAAATTAATGTTATTTTTTTTAAACTTCATCATTTTTTAAAGATCAGTAGAATTAATTAAATTCAATCCAGAATAAAATAAAAACTCTGCTACTTTATATCTTCCTTTTTAATGCAAATTGATTAAAGTCCTCCAATTGTTTTAAATCTTCTCAGGATTCAAGGTTGAAAATAATTCCTATCATGTGTTCAGAGTTAAATTAAAAAACTAAATGAACTCATTGGTTAAAGTTAAATGAAAATACAATCAAACTTAATTAAAATATTTTTATAAATTATAATTTCTTTTACATTATAAACTTAAAACATTTTCTTAATATTGTAATTTACATTTTCTTAATATTGTAATTTATAATTTTAAGAAGAGTAATTAGGTTATTGAGTTTGAATTCAAATAGAATAAGATAATCTCATCATTTTTATAGTTATTTAAAAAGATCAGAATAAATTAATCCTTTTAAATTTATTGTAAAACTAGCTGAACAATATTTTTCTTAATTTCTTGCTGCAGAAATATATACATAACAATAAAGATGATTTAAGGCTTACAGACTGCTCAAAATTATTCCAAGTGCATCTATTTTTTAGCATTTACTATATTTAGAAGTAGATATATGCAGGGATAGAAAAATTCTGTTGTTAATTCATTTTCATAACTAATAAAAAATTAGTTTTAGTTTATTACAAAATGTTATCATAACTATAATTTTTTTTAATAATAGGTAATAAAAAAATTAAAAACTTCATTTAAAAAATATATAAATTTTACTTTGGGATAACTTTGGGACAAGTGTCTGAAAAATTTAAAGTAAATAATCTATAATACTATCTGTGTCTTTCTGAAGCTGAAAATTTAACTGTGCTAATAAAACAGTATACTGAAAATATAATTTTTTTCCCAATGAGCTGCACAGTCGGTCTTGCCGATGAGCAGACCTAGTGCGTTCTCTAGAGGTGGTATCCACTCTTTCAGGACCACCACAATGGGTGAGATACCATTGGTTGGTCATGTTAATTTGGACAACTAGTTTCTGCCACACTAGATGGCAGCACCGAGCACTAGATGGCAGCACCGAGACTCTATTTGGATGCTAAAGTGCTCTAGGAATTTAAATTTGCCGGAAATGCCAAGAACCAATAAGGCACTCCAGGGATCTTTTACATGCCGCATAATCATATGTCATGGCCACTGAGGATTTTCTGCATCCCGAGAATCCGGTGTCTGGGGCCGGGGCTCGAACCCCCAGACTTGGGCTCAGAAGGCCGACGACAAACCAACTGCGCCACCCAGCCACTTACTGAAAATATAAGAGTGCTAAAAGTCTGTGTTTTTCAAAGTGCTTTTTTTTCAGAATATCCTTATGAAAGTTTTTTCTTTCTTTAAAAATGTAGAATATGCGTACAAAAAAGAAAATAAAAAGTTGATCAAAGTATAACCATTAGACATGATTCAACTATGTTTTCTTGAGAAAAAAAATGGGTAGTATACCAAATACAAGTTAGTTTTTAGAGGTTATGTAAAGCATAAATATTTAAAAAATCCTGTAGTATATTATTTAAAAAACATTTTTATATTTATTTCAGTTAATAAATAGTTGAATTGAGTAGCATTTTGTTATTGTACACTTTGGAGCATTAAATGTAGAAACATTACAATCATCGAATCACTAAGAACAATTTATGATAAACTGAGATTTCATGATGATCATAATTAACATGTTTTTTTTTGTTGTTGTTTTGTTTTGAGAGCAAAACCAAGTCAAACATTTTGAAACTAACATAACGAATGAAAATTTTTGTATTCCATTCTGAAATAAGATAAACATTTAAAAGTTAAAACAAACTTGACTTTTTCTTCTTCTTTATCTAATCAAATCTTAAACTAGTTTTCCAAAATTTATTTAGAATTGTTAATTATATCAATATTTAAAATTCATTTTGGCAAAACTTTTCGGGTTTCTCTTATATCTCAGCTTTATTGTTATGATTTAAGTAAATTCTATGTTTATTTTCTCATTCATTAAAGATTTGTTTAAGCATGTTTTAGCAGCTTTAAAAATACATATTTATGATTTCATTTAGGTTAGAATAGTTTTAAATAAAGCAGACACCATTAACTCTCAAGAACTGCTCCGTGTTTATGGAAGTCTATTTTGGAATCTTTCACCATTGATCAATATCACTGAGCCACCAAAAGTATACGTTAGCTCATTTTGGTCCAAACCATTTCAGAGCATGTCAAAAGAATACCAAGACATGTTTGTTCTTGATGAAGAATCTTTGCTTAGGGATATTAATGAAGTAATGGCCAACAGACTGCAGAACAAAATTGCGTTTCTCCGAAGGCATGCAATATTGGTAAGAAACCACGCTCTTATGATAGATAAGTATGTGGCAACTCTCTCTCAACATAGATCATTTTTTCAAAGTTCTAATGATATTGCTCAATCTATTGCTGAGCATCCTGGTAGTTATAAAATACGTCAAAAAGTGCTATCTTACAAAGATGTTAGCGAGAAGGACTTGTTGGATGATTATTATTATGAATATTTTTTTACCTTACATTCTATGGATAGTTTTATTTCATTATCAAAACAATGTGGGTTTGTTTCCTCATGTCTCCTAGATGCTATTGAGAAAGTTATTTATGAGGAACTGCCTGCCCTTGTTAAACAGGTTGAAGCAGTGCATTCACTCTTTTTGTGCTATGAGCAACAAAGCTGCAAAAGTGTGTAATTTAACTGCTTATTGTAATATTCAAAAAGCTGTGAATAAAATAGTGAGTATCCAAAAATTGACCGACAGTTTAAAAAATCAGTTAAAGAAAAATAGATGGAGATTTATGGTTTGTTGTATTCTGTATAGAAAACTAGATATTTTTTCTAAGTTTCAAAAATTAATACCAAAATTTATCAACAGATGTTACTGCTAATTGCAAAAGCTGTAAAACAGAGTTTTTCCAATAATCTACTATTTGCAATAACAACTTGATGCTGTCTATGGTGTGATCAAATGTGTAAACATTTAAGCTGCCCGAACAAATTTTTCAAGTGGAATAACCAGACATGAAACAAAAAACATTCTTCTATAATTTTTCCAGTTAGAAATGCCATCTGTTGACAAAATCTATTGCTAAATTTTAAAGTTGGTGAAAAAATTTTTTTTGGTGTTCGAAGCACAATACAGCAAACTATATGTTCTGTTTTTGTTTAATTAATTTTGAATATAGTCAGTACAAGCATAAGCTTGTAAATGTTTAGTTTTTATATCTATACTTTTTAGTTAAAATTAAACATTAATTCTTTTGATTTTTTTAAACCAATTTCCAAGCTTAGAATTGGAATGGTTTCTTTTTTTTTATGCGAGTTAATAATTAGGAAATAGATCTGGTGAATAAATAATACAGATCTTTCTTATTGTTACGTTTAACCTATAAATATTTTTCCATTTTCTAGATCTCTATCACTGTCTAGGGTGAAAAATCGTTTTGACTTTTCGTAATTTTTTAAATTATTTCATTGGTAAATTAATTAAAACTTAACATTTAGATGTAGCATTTATATACAAAGAACTTTAATTGATAATACTGCCTGGATAGAACGTTATTGATTCACTTGCTTTTTGAATGCTTCAAAGAATTTAAAATCACTTTAATTCTCTTGTTAATCAATTTTTAACAAAAAACACCTTTAAAGGTAAGCATTGAATTGTGCTGAGCATAATCACTGTAAATTGCTATTAAATATGCTGGTAGAACTATAGCTTTATCTTCACTAGAAATCTTATTACTGGAAGATATATGAATCATCTTAAAAACAAATATTATTACTCACTTATTACAATGTTTTACAGTAATCTAAACATAAATAAATATTTGTTATTCTATTTATTATTTTGATTTTCTTAAAAATAAAAGCATTAATTTATATAAACAATAATGCAAGGTTATTAACAATAATGCTGAAAGTCATGAAATATAATTTTTTTAACCTCACACCGATTAGTCACAAGACTGGTTGCTCAGACTGGTTGGCTATTAATGCTTTTTAAAAATCATAATTGGACGATCGAGTTCAGCACAAAACGTGACTAAAAGATATTTGAGTATGACTCAGAGATGAGGTGCCAAAGTGCGAGTTGCACACTTGGTGCTTCCAAAACTGAAGAAGGTGTGGGCGAGCAACTCCAAAATGGAAACAATGTATATTGTCTTTTTCAATGTAATAGATCTACAATGGTGTGGTTAAAAGAGTTTTTATTTCAAAAAAGGACCATCTGCGCCGCGATGGCTCAGGGGAAAAACGTTGGCCTTCCGATGAGTCGAACCGGGTTCAAATCCCAGTCGATACAAATTCCGCATCCGGCTTGCACCGACCACAGTGGTGACGTGAAATATCCTCAGTGGTGGACGGATCATGGGTTAGAGTTCCCTTGCCATCAGGCTAACCGTGGGAGGTTCTCGTGGTCTTCCTCTCCACGTAACGCAAATGCGGTTTAGCTCCATCAAAAAGTCCTCCACGAAGATAAATTTATCCCAATACTCGATCCTGGAGATCCCTTGTCTTCTGGATTGGGTTCAAAATTACAAGGCTACGGAGTTGAACATTAGTAGTCGTAAGCCCATAAAATTGGGTTGGCTGTTCAACGACGGTTATAAAGTATAAAAAAAAGGACCACCGATGCTGCTGTAACTGCCTTTTTTATATAGGTGCCTTCTACATGGATTTTTGGAAATGTTAGAAAAAGGGTCATTCTTTTATTATTGCTGCTACCTGGCTTCTGCGGCATGATCATTTTCAAGCAACATGCCTGTGTCTTTTAGTGAGTTCCTGGCGAAACATAGCATTATAATATTGCTGAAACCAAGCTACAGTGCAGATATAGCCTAAATTGACTGTTACTTTGAAGAAAGTTTATTTTGAGTGTTTTTATTGGGTGTACCTGATATGGAGAAAGTTGGAGGGGGAAATGTTTAGGTGCTCATTAAAAGAACTCTGGAAGTTATTAAAATTTTTTATTGACATCATCAATTTGTCCTTT
Organism: Parasteatoda tepidariorum; assembly: GCF_043381705.1. NCBI lineage: Eukaryota > Metazoa > Arthropoda > Arachnida > Araneae > Theridiidae > Parasteatoda > Parasteatoda tepidariorum. Next base: position 49,034,981 of record NC_092204.1, on the reverse strand, counting down.
TTAAAATAAATATATTTCTTGACTTTTGGGAGATATCCTGCATTTAATTATACAACATTTTAAGTTACAAGATAGTAATTATGTTGGAATAACTGTATACTTTTAAGAAAAGTTGCATGATAGCTATAATTACTTTTTTGTTCCAACATTTTATTTAGTAATAAAGTTATTGCTATGGGAATAATGATTTATAACACTATTTTGTGACTGAGATTGCCAATCTTTTTTTTATTATCAGATAAAATGTTTCATTTTAATTCCTATCTTAATGGACAATGTAAGTTACAAATCCAATTGGATGAAGAAAAAAACAAGTAAAAATATTGAAAAAAGGCTTATTTAAACACTTTAGACTCTTAAATTTACATAATTCCTTATATTGAAAATTATATTAATTTCCAAATATTTTTCTATCTAAAAAGATAAGAATAAATGAATTTTTCTTTTTTTATTTTTTATTAAAAATTATCTGTTAGCCCTGCAAGTAAAGAATTTCTCAGTACCTACATTTTATAGTCTATTTGCTGATAAGCAAGGGGGTTAAAGTGAACTTTAAACCCATATCATTCTTATAAATGAAATTTTCTTGTAAAATTAAATTTATTTGCATTATGAAAATATATATATTTTTTATTTTGTTTTACATTCTCTACTTATTGACAATTGTTTTTACTGTGATATGCAGAGTGTTCAATATTGAATGGATAGTTTTTAATATAAAGTGAAGTTTATGCTGATCTTTCTTGAGGAAAGTTCATTCAGACTAAAGAACTATGATGTGTGAGTATAATGATAGAATAGGATGATGACAAACTGCAATAGATAACACTTGTTTTTGAGTTAAAATTCATCATGTATTGATATAACCTTAAACATAGTTTTGGCTTCTTGTTGTTGAATCACAAGCAAGAGAGTCTCTTCAGGTAGCTAAATCCCTATATCCATAATGTTAAGATTAAGTCCCCGACCCCCCCTCCCCAAATACGGGTATGCGGGAAAAATTTTCAATTTGTTGTCGTGACAGTCTCCCACACAGCCAGAGGTGGACGAAGAGTATGTGGCACACGCACCAGCCGAGAGGCCCAGGGAAGCCCCTCCATGGCATTTATTTCGAAATATAGTACTATTTTGGCAACAGCCTGGAGGTAATCGGGCAAAAATACAAAAGTAACAAATTTACCTCAAGAATTAAAACGTTTTACATGTATAATAGTTGTGATTATTCCGACTATTAACTAACAGGTGAAGTTAAACAATATCCATATCCATAATGTTAAAACTCATCCTTTTAAATTAAAAATGTAGGCTTGATATTTTTTCTAATAATAAAATTTAAGAAAATTTAAAATACCCTTTATAGTATAGTACCTTATTCTACCATATTATGTATCGTACCCTTTTAAGATTTTTAATTTAACCTTTTTAAGAATTTGTTTGAAAGATGCTCTTGCTTGGTATTTTACAAGGATTTCTGATACACCAAAAAATCAATACAATTATATTAATAAATAATTTTTAAATGATTGTTTAAGCAAAAGATTTTTTAAAAAATTAATCTAAATTATGTTAAAAATATTAGGTACCAAAAATCAGATTTATTGAAGCCAGTTCTGTTTGTGAAATTTGCAGTTTTGCGAAAAAAAACTTCCAACAGTAAGAGCAATGTTAATGGGGGATGCAAGGAGTTTTTAAAAAATCATAAAAATACTTCAAATGGATCTAAAACAAAAATGAAAAGTGCTTTAGAATTGTTTGAATCTGAACTGCATTCGGAAGCAAAAAGTGGGATCTGTGACTTTTGCAAAAAAAACTTTTAGTTTGGCATACTTTAGTGCATTAGTTTTAAAATTCTTTACTTCTTCAAGTCTTCTAAAAAAATTTTATTTCCCCATTTCTTCTTTTTTTTCCATTTCTCCTTTTTTTCAAATTCTTCAAAAAATGTATTTAAGTAAGATTTATACTTGCAACAGGTTGCTTATGAAAATTCGTGTAAAATGTGATTAAATTTTTCTGTGTTACCAAAGACTTTGTTTTAAACTACATTTTATGAATTTTTTGTCCGATTGTGAATTCGTTGATTTTTAAGTGACCAAAATATAAAAGAACAAACAATTTTTGTTATCAGTTACAACAAATACTACTGCACTTCTTATTTATAAGATTGTGTTCTTGTAAAAATGTTTACTTCATTCATGAGCACTTTGTATTTTAAAAATATGTATTATATATTTTTTGTTTTGTGTGTCATCTGTGATATTTTAAGATGTTTTTAATTATGTTATACTAGGTTGGTATTAGCTATTATAATTTTTAAAACTTAATAATGTATATTTTATATAAATTTATATTATTTTTTCTCATAATTTATAAATTTTGTCACACTTGAATTTGTTTTTATTGCAAGATATTAAGTTAAAAAAATATATATGTGATTATTTCTTTTTATGTATATCTGTGATTTCTAAAAACATGTGATAAAGTTTTTTTCATTTCATTTGTGTTCTATGCTTTAAGTGATTAAGAGTTAAGCATTGCTTTGTGATTTTAAGGTTAAAATATCAAAGCTAATCAAGGTGAATTTTTTATACTTATTTTAATTTAAAAATATTATTTTTTATTATTAAAATATTTATTAACATTTTTTGTCAAATTTACTTATTTTTAAAAACTTATTTTTCCACAACTTAAATGTATCTCTCTAATGGTTTTTCAAATGAGAACATGTTTCTCCCCTATCAGCATGGGGAGAAAAATAATAAAAAAAAAGTGGTAAAATTTAGATTTTTTTTTTCCTTGCATTTCTATTTCATGTTTTAGGTTAATGTAATTTTTTTTTTAAATTTTAAAGTGACTATCATATACTTATAATTTTTTTATTTATCATTATATTTTGAAAGTATTTATATTTATTTTTCCAAATTTACTTATTTTTAAAAATTAATATTTTTTTATGTGATATGTGTTTTTGTGGTCGTTTTTCCATGGGGGAAAAAATGCAGGTCAAAATGGGACTTTGTATGCCTATGCTGGCCAGTAAGTTAATCCTCTTTTCAATGTTTAATAACTTTGTCTAAATAGCTATTGAAAGTAATTGTGTGTGAAAAATTTCTAAGTGCCTGTTCATTGCATTTGTGATCAAAGCAATAGCTTAATAGTAGAGATCAGTATTTTTCAACTTGACAAAATAGTAATCAACTATGTGTAAAATTCTCATAACTAAATAGTTCTTTTCACAAAATCTCTTATACGTTTTGAATGTACATTTTAGCTGGTAAAATTTAAATTTTATTAACTAGTTAAACACATTATTTTGAGCACAACTCTTACTAACAAAATTTTAGCTTTGAGCTTGAATTGGGGTGTCCATGTGTGCTATTATATCCTCATATTAATTACAAAAACTCTAAACTTTATTTTTAACAAATTGCAATGCATGATGTGAAGAGTCTCTTATTTGTTTCATTTACAATTTGCATATTTTATAGCCAAGATAGTGGTTCAATAGTGGTCTGTGTTAGAAAAAAAAATATTAGCTCCTATTTAGATGAAGAAAGCATTTTTTAAATTTTTTTTTATTTTGATGCTGAACAAGCTCAGTGGTAATACACTCGACTCTTTTTAATTCAAACGTTGATAATTTGAACTATTGAGTATTTTGGTTAAGTGATCCATAAATACTTTACATTCTGTTTAAAATAGTATTTTTATAATTTATATATTTCAATGTTGAATACTATATCAAGAATCCTGTGATCAATTAGTCATGAAATTTAATTTGAAAAATCTTGTTTTATGATATATTGTGTAGATTTTTTTATATTGTTTTAAAAACTCATTGTGTTTTATATATATTTCAATTTTTATTGCATTAGGTGACTATTAATTTATTTGTACTCGTATATTGAAGCTGTGTATAATGCACATGTTTAAATTATATTCTATCTCTAATAAAGCTATCAGTATAATCATATTTTTTTACCTTTTTTTCACTTCAGTTAAGTTTATTCTTAAGAAAGTTAATATTTTTCGGTAGTTTTTACTAATAAATTTCTTAAATTTAATTGTGATATATTACTCTGAAGTTGAATTTTGGTGGCATTGGAGCAAAAATTTAGTAGATTTTAGTACTTGCTATCTTGATCAACCTCCAATCAACACCTCATGAAATAAACATTTTGAATCTATTTCTAAAAAATTTTCATGTCAATGGAATAATTAGTATAATTATCATACTAAATTTATTGCATATTCAATTTAAATCTGATTTTATAAAATTTGTGAGAGTTTTTTAAAGTTTAATTTGTGATAACTTCCTTAATAATTATGACTGGACTATATTTTTTTTATCAGTAATTCTCTTCGAAATCCTTTTTTAATGATGTATCACAAAATAAACTATTTTATTTGCAAATTCAAAAGTAATGACTCAATTCGTTGATTTTTCTTTACCAGATTAGGTTTGGGTGAAATTAATTGTGCATGCATTTCTCATTTTTTTTTTTTTTTGTAATTCTTTCAGCTTTTTAAAGAAAATAATAAAAAGCGGGACTTTATGTGGGGCCCTAAGTATCATTATGAATAGTAATCGGTTGCAAAATAATTACATATAGCATAGTAATAGATAATAACTAATATAAACTATAAAATAATAACAAAAGAGACCATACATTTACATATTTTTGTATTTTTTTCCAATGCAATACATGGCAGAAAATAAACCAAATGAACATCTTTAGAAGGACAAGAAAAAATATAGCAAATGGGTATTTCTGATTACACAACGTTGGAATTAATCACTAATCTATAAAATCATGGCTGATTTAAACTGTAAAAGTTTATATAGCTACACTTTAATTTGCAATATCCAATAAGAAAAGTTAGATATTCTTGTACTGTAATTGTGTTGTTATATTGAACTGTATAACACATTTGTTAACTAGTGTATGTTAGAACTCAATTTTCGGAAGGAGTTGCAAACAAGGAGGCTTTGCTCAAAGATAATCTTTTTTTTTTCCTTCTACGTCTGGGAAAGACTAGCGACCAGATTTTCTCTCTAGTAGCACAATACAGTTCAAATCAGTTTAAAAAAAATTATCAACTCGAATTTCATATTACTAAGGACCGAACATAATAAGCAATAGTCAATGTTCATAAAGTTTATCTTTGTACTCAGTGGGCTGTTGAAGGAAGAAGAGGCAGCGATGCGGTTTAGTTGCCCCCCTTCCCACTTCTCTAAATCTATCAGGGATCTTTTAATATCCGTGATAGATTTAGAGACAGATTTAAGATCCGTGATAGATTTCTAGTCTTTAGACTAGACCTTTAGTAGACCTTAAAAAGTCACATAAAGCAAAGAGAAGTTTCACTCTTTATCATTTGTTTTTATTTCATTGCAGATATTAATCTATTTACAGGGACGAGATGGCTAAAGTTATCAGCATCCAGCTTTAGCTAGTTCAATACGTTCATTTCCAGAAATGTCGTTCTGCCATTCGAGGCAAAGAAAAGCTTGCCTTTTCCAATAATTGGGAATTTTGATCAAATATACTTATTTTGAAGGGATTTTAAATATCGACTATGTCAATCTTCATCTATCAAAAGGTACCTCAATGTAGAATTGAAGTTAACATGTCTTATATACAAGGGAATTGATATTTAATATTTATAGTGGTAGTTACGCCACAGTACTCCCCTTCCAGAATTTTATCTGTGATTGAATTTGATGAACAAATACCACTAGTTGATTTATGCCGTTCTTTTTTATTTACTTTTTGCTCATTATATTTTTTCTTCATTTTTTGCTTATAGCATTTCGCTCATTGTTTTTTTCTTATCTTCAATGTTGTTTATTGACCGGGAGACTTTTTTTCTTTGAGCAGTATATTTTTAAGTAAATCAACTGTTTAATGTGGATCATCCATCAATGTTGGCAAGTACATATCACGTCTGCAGGTCACCATTGACAGGGATTTTAATTATTGACTTTGTCAACCTTCATCTATCAAAAGGTACATCAATATAACATTAAATTTAACATGTCTTATATACTAGTGAATTAGTATTTAATATTTATAGAGGTTGTTACGCTAAAATTTCAGATTCCGAGATTTTAATCTCTTGACCCATTAGTACCCCTTTTGTTACAAAGCATACCACCGTTTTCAAATACAAATCCAAACTAAGATTGATAGTAAGACTTGCCTGGAGATGATTTAACCCTTTGGCTACTAACGGGACTCATTTGTCCCAACAAATGTTTAAAAATTACTAATGGGGAGATAAGCACTAAGAAACTCATTGTAATATGTCCCAGTCGTAGAGTCGAACCAGGTATACGGGTTTCATGTGTCAAATATCCCCTAGATGGCGCTAAAGAGTTTCTTGCATGAAATAGCATTGTGATTTTGCGCTGGGACAGATATATCCCACTATTATTCTTCATTGGGACAGATATATCCCACTCGTATTCTTCATTGGGATTGTTATGTCCATTCATATTTTCTCAAATGAACATAGAAAAAAGAACAAATATGAGTTGTCCAATGTGTAATGTCAGGTTATGCAAAGATTGCTTCACCCTCTAAAAAAAAAGTCCATATAATGAATTTTTCGGTAATGATAGATGTGCTTGTAGTAAGTCGATCACTACAGGTGGGACATATGTATCCCACCATTAAGTACGGCCGGGACATATCAGCCTCTAAATTGATAACCGAAATCAGAAAAATCCCAAATACTAAATTTGCCTTATTTGTGACCTATTTTGTCCTTTTGAATAATAAACGGGACAAAAGAATCATTTTTTGAAATTCGTAGTCAAAGGGTTAAATTGAAATTTATGGTACAGAGTTTCCAACTTCTCCACATTGAGTGAAGTTTTAAGGAAAGCTCTGCACAACGAGCTTAGTGTTAGCCCATCCTCTTCCCTAAACACAACTATTTTTGGAATTTGGGGGCAAATGGAATCCGCATCTTTCTAATGATTATTTGTGATGAAAAGGTCAAATTTAAGCGGAAATAATGTTAGCTTCGTTTTAAAAATTTTTTCTTAATGTAACAAATTACTTATCTTCTTAGGTTGACAGTACAAAAGAGCATTGTTTAAGCATACAGTTCAAAAGGAATTTGTAGATTAATTACTTATTCGCCCAATTTAAAAGAACCTTATATGCTTCAAATGCTCTTCATGTTGGGTTCTTTAACTATTGTAAACTCTGGTGGTGCTGTGTAAAAATCATACCCTTCTAGATATTGGATTCACAGGATAATACTGATACAAATTAAAGCATTCCAATTTTTGTAATGTTCAAAATGTATTATAATAATTTAAAAACCACTAAATAAAAATAATCGTACAATGTTGGTTTAACGCTAAAATTAATTAGCATGATTACCTTACAAGTAAGTGCTGTCTATAAGTTTTTAAAGAATTTAATGAAATGTTAGTAATTTCGTTTTGAAATAACAGGCTTCTCCTTTGCGCTATTTAAGATCTGAAGTGATTCGTTTAGAGTTTTCGCACCCTTCACTCCATTAAATGTACTATAAAGAGAATTTTTCATATATTTGGTTTTAAGGCATATTGTATATCCTTTAAGATTTCAAATTGAATAAAAATTAAACAAAAAGTAATAAAAAAAATAACAGCTCCATACTATTCACTGTAATGTGAAACTTAATGGTGACAATAATTGCCGAACTTTGTAACAGAATTGAAATTTATTTCTCGATATGCTGAATATAATGTAATAACATATCTCGAATTTGTGTATTAATTTTTTAATTATATATTCGTGTTTTCTAATGTGGTAACTTATTGGTCAAAAGGTTCTTATATTCATCTTTAAAAAGAATTTAACTAAGAGAAAAATCAAAATTTCTTTATTATTCGAATTTATTGTTGACCCCTTTGGAGGCATCCTCCTTTATGAAAACGCGGGTCAAGTTTACAAAATAAAAAGAGCGCTTTAAACTCCCAGCTACCTTCCTATGGAGACAAGATTATTGCCTTTCTTTTGCATGCGTAGAAAGGTATAAAATGCATTGTATATACAGGTATAGGACAAAATAATAGGAACACCTGTGAAAAAATGAAAATATTTTATTAATAAGGAGTTGGGCCACCTTTGGCCTGAATGACAGCTTGCATTCGACGTGGGGTTCACAAATAAAGATCTTGAACAAAGTTCATTGGAATTTGCAGCCATTTCTCTTGCAGGGCTGTCTCGAGTACAGAGAGTGTGCGTGGAGGAGGAAACCGAGCACAGACTTATTTCTCCAAAAAACCCCACAAAGGGTCAATGATATTGAGATCAGGGGACTGACGACACCACGTTAGAAGGTCCACTTTATCATTATGCTCATTTAACCATGTTTGAACACAGTGAGACATGTGAACAGGGGCGTTATCATCTTGGGACACAGAACGTTCTCCCGGAAAGAGAGTATAAAGCATAGGGTGAAGATGATCTGCAAGAATGCTTTAGTAATGGTCCCCTTTGACCACCCCCCTCAATCCACGGACAGATATAGCGCCCCACACCATAACAGAACCATTTCCATGTTTCACGGTTGGAACCAGGCAGTCAACATGAAATGCTTCTGCCGGCGTTGGCCACACGAACACACGTCCGGTGGTCGGGAATAGTGTTAAAGAGGATTCATCAGACCAGATGACTTGTTCCCATTGCAGTTGTGTGCATTTTAGGTGATCTTGGCACCACTATAGTCTCTTCAAAGCATTCCGCGCTGAAACTAACGGTTTTGGAATAGCTACTCTGCCATGAATGTTAGCAGCATGCAACTCCCGTTGAATAGTTTTTATGGATACAGGGTTCTGAAGGTGGGTATTCATCTCGGATGTTATCACCGACAGTGTAGTCTTGCGTTTTCGAGCGTCTATCCTCTTCAACACCCGTCTATCATGGTCTGACAACTGCCGCTGTTGTGCCTCGCCGAAGACACCTTACCCAACTTTGTGTATGCCGACAGAGTCCTTGATTCAATGGTCCTTGAAACACCTACAATTTTCGCTGTTCTGGACACGGACGCTCCAGCCAGGCGAGCTCAAATTATCATGCCTCTTTTAAGGTCAGAGAGGTCGGACATAATCTCGTTTTGCTAGAAACAGATTTTTTTCATGCAAATCTCACACTGCCAAATGCTAGCCTTCATCACCACTAGGTGGCACATTCTTGCGACGCGTGCCTGCCGCTTATTGGACGATCGAGAACGACTCCATTCTTTCACAGGTGTTCCTATTATTTTATCCTATACCTGTACATCATTGATGTTTTTTTAAAAAGTAAAGTACAATTGTCCGGTATTCCTGACACTGATAATTTTTTTAAGTGTAAGAGTCATTGCCCGATATTTCCTACACTGATTTTTTTCTTCTAAATTGTGTATAATTCATTGCTACCTCTAAGCACTGAATACAATAATAGAAAATAAGTGAATGAATGTAATAATAGAAGATGAAAATTATTATAAAGTGTAGTTAGCTCGAAAGGTGGAAATGCTTTTCAATGCATTTATTATTAGAAACGTAATGTTTTATTTTCGACTTCCAAATTCTGAAATCTTAAATAAATTTTATGTGTTTGTTTCAGAAAAAATTTCTATATTTATCCCATTCCTTTCTTCCTCCACAAAACATATGAATTAGTTCACTCCAATAGGGAGTAGTCTTGGAATTAAAGGAGTAACGCTGCACGCATGTTGTTTTTGTAATCTTGAGACCCGAAGGTATCCTTTTCCTTCTTCTGTATTTCTTACGTTTTCTTTCCATCAGACTTTGATTAAAACACCGTTTGATCATCTTACTTAAAGTTTGTATAACTATGATTTACGTTTAGCGCAGTATAGCCAATTCCTGCCTTTGTACAGTTAAACTCGATTTTCGTGACTCTCAAAAGAAAGTTAAGTACTAAACTCTTGAAGATATGCTCTTCAATATAATAATTCTTATATTAATGAAATTATATTTTTAAGCATTATTTTTTTTAAAAAAAAGAGTTATAAAATCTAATAAGAAATGAAATTTTAAAAAAAAAAAAACGGTCGTTAAAAAAAGAGCATTTTTAAAATCGTTTTCTAATCTGAAATTTTAAACTTTTGATCTTAAACAGCTGCTGTCACCAATCGTAAGCATTCATAAAACATTAACTTTTCCAATCTATAATACACAGGTTATAAGAATAAAATAGTTAAACAGAATAAACGTCTTAAAATGAAATAAAAAATAAGTTAAAAAGATTTGCAAGAAAGGTGAAATTTCAAAATCGTTTTTTAATTTTAAATTTCTAACTTTAGTTTTTAAAAAGTTGTTAAAGCAGATTTTTTTTAAAAATTTTTATAACCGTCGTTAAACAGCCAACCCAATTTTTGAGCTTACAATTGCTAATGTTCAACTCCGTTGCCTTGTGATTTTGAACCCAATCCAGAAGAGAACTGGATGAAATTTAGGGAGAAATTTGTCTTCGTGGACGACTTTTCAATGGAATTAACCCTCATTTGCGTTACATGTAGAGGAAAACCACGAAACTCTTCCATGGTTAGCCTGACGGCAAGAGGACTCTAATCCATAATTCGTCTACCACTGAGTATATTTTACGTCAGCTCTATACTTGGTGTGAGCCGGGTGCGGAATTCGTTTCAACCAGTTATCGCTGGGATTCGAACCCGAGGCACCACCTCATAGGGAGACGAGTGTTCTTCCCCCTAATACAACACGAATCTGTAAACGCCGATTATAAATATTTACAAAAACTCTTTTTAATATTTATTTTAAGAAATATACTAAAATAAGTTTCCAGATTTTTCTCAACCGTATGTCCGATTTTATTCTATAGCATAAGTTGCGAATAGAAAAAATACAATAAAAATATGAAATTTATTGAATTTGATGAAGAAAAATAATGTTCTTCGCATTAAATATTATTTATGGATTAAATAAGATATCTTAGAGATTATAAGTTATTCTTAAGCGATAGTTTTTAAGTTTGAAAACTTATGGAAGCTATTATTTCTTATAGAAAATATAAATAAGAAAATAAGAAGTCATTGTTAGTTTTTTTTCAGTACTAGAACGACAATATTGAATTAAGCATTTTTAAGAACAGTTCTCTTTTAGTTAAAAATTGATTTACAATATTTTGTTAGTTAAATTAATTTTGAAATATTTCGTTTAGAAAATAGAAATTTAAGCGTTTGACATGTATTGAATCATTTTTATTAGTATTCATTTTAACTTACTGGAACAACTTCCTATAGTTACAACTTTTTACGAATTTTTTCAGAATTTTTAACTCACGTAAATTTTTTTGAATCTGTACGTAAAACATAAATTCATATAACTTATATTTCTCATATTATTGAAGTAAATTCCAACCTGACTTTCATGCGCAATTACAATCAGTTTTGCGTGCAAATCATATATTAGTTTGGATGCTATACAAGCTGTATAATGCAGTTTTGTTTTTCTCCGCGACGACTTGACAGGTGTTCATATATAGTTTCGTTGAGCAAATAAATTTTAACACGTCACTCCATTAACTTATTTTAGAAAAATAATATTTCAAGTTCAAGTTGTTTTTCTTTTCAATCAACTCAACAAATTGCTATACAGTATAAATAATAACCACTTTGCTTTTATAAATTATTTTAAAATAAATCATGCAAGCTTGTTAGTTTTTAAGGTACATGATAGTTAGGAATTATGTTAAAAATCTGATTGATATTAACTATTGTGTTTTTCAAAATTGAATAATATTATAATTGTAAATTTTTAGCCCCCTCTGATTTTCTTACATTATTAAACTAGCTGCCTGCAGTGACCAGCTGGTTTGCCTACACGAAGTCACCGTTTCGCGGTTCCACATTGTTTTCCGCCTTCACAGAGTCACCGCTTCGCTGCTCCACATTGACCTCGCTGCTATCGGTAGCATCTACATTTGTATTTGAGTTGATGCATTTATATGAAAGAAATAGTAGGAGTTTTGTTTTAAAAGTATTTATATTTTTACGTCAGTTTTCTTTGCTTTAATATTAACATCAAACACTGTTATCAATGATGATATATAATGAGACTTATTCTCTGCGACGCACATTTAAACACATTTTCAGTCTAAAAGATCAAAAAACTTTTTTTTTTCAATTTGAATAAATGGTGCTATAAGTAACATCTGTCGTGGAAAAAAAATATCACTCAGTGTCGTGGGTCTCGAATTTGCCTAAAATCGGCAAACGCCTTGAGGGAAAAAATCATTTTAAATTCTTTATTTATATGTTATTATTGCTTCTGTGGATGTGTAAAAAAGTTGAGATTAAGATTTTTGATTACGTATGTACTCTCAGTTATGTTGATCTCTCTGTTATGTTGCATAAAGTCCTTACTTAGTTTAAATAGCGTGACTCTTTTCCTTGCAACCTTTGTGCAACTTTCGATTTTGTTGAGCTATCGCCGATCACACGGATAAACCATTTTGTCACCATTTTGTTGACTAGTTTGAGCGGTGAGGTATCGTTGCACTTGATCTGTTATTTCTACTTAGCTTTTCTTTTTACTATATTTGTTTCATAATTTTAAATTAATAATGACAGGTTGTTGCGCACTTGGGTGTTCTAATAAGTCAAAATTAGGCTTTAAATTATATCGCCCACCTGTTGGAGATCAACAATAAAGAACGATGGAAAGTATGGCTTCATAGAATTTGCAGATATGAATTTACTCCAAACGATACTAAGTACGTTAAAATATTATACGGAGAAAATGCAATGCGATTGTCACGTTATGTTTCAAATCGCTCATTATTTTGTTTGATTATATGGAATTTTGCCTTTTAGTTTTAGAGAAATGTCTTTAGAAATGATATTGAAAATTTGAATTGCTTTGTTTTATTGAACAAAAAAAAAAAAAAAAAAAAAAAAAAAAAAAAAAAAAAAAAAAAAAANAAAAAAAAAAAAAAAATTGTGTCTATTTCAATAAATTAACTATTATGGCAATTATTTTCCCCTCTAAAGATATGTTATTAACATTATTACTGATTAATAAAACATAAAATTATTGAAGAATCAAATTGAATACAATTTAAATACATTTGTACTAATTCAGTAAAATATATATTCATTTTTTCTTTTATATGCCTCACAGTTTGATTGTTTAACTTTATCCAATTAGAATTAAGCTGTCATTTTTTTAAATATCAAGAATTATTTATTGAACTAAAATATTTACCGTGCAATATAAATACTCAAATAATGTATCTCAATCATGGAGAATCTATATAAATTAAATAGCTTTAACTCTTAGTTTTGTAATATCAATAAAATGACGATGATAAGGTAATAAAGATTGCTGTGTTTTAAAAAAATGTGAAACTTTCCCGAAAATATTAATGCTGTTCAAGTGAATTTATTGGTTTAAGATTTATAATATGTTTTAGATTTTAATTTACAAACACATTTTTATTTAATTTAGTATTTTAAAAACTAAACAGCAATTTTACAATATTTTTCAATTATGTTATTTACATCTAAAATTTTAATTAAGTTTCATTAAGTTTTCATTTTAAATTTGATTAATTGTACTTAAAGTTTGAGCAATTTTTTATTTTTTTAACTTATTTTTTATTTTTATAAAGGATTAAATAACAATTGGTATTGATTAAAAAGAAAAAGATTTGAACTATCGAGAAAAAAAACTTTTTTTTGTTGAACATTCTAATAATGTCCATAATGATTTAATCACAAATCATACCACCCTTTTAACCTCATTTAAAAACCAACTTCAAAGAGTTTAGGAAAAAAAAAGTTATTGCAGATTATGAAAGACGAAATGAGAAAGTTTTAACTCATTGATAATGTATTATTTTCTCTGAATAGAATGAAAATAAAACATATAATTTCAGAGGAAAAAAAAGAATTAGAAGAATAAATATTTAAGCTATCTTCAAGAATAGGAAAATATTGATCAATAAAAAGTGGCGTTTAAGAACAGAAACTCCGTTCTACAATGAGAGTTGCGGTCACAAGAGAGTTGCAGTTACCAAGATGGCGGCATGACGATACTTAATCTACGTATCCAAGGCTTCAAATATTACAGAAGGATTCCTTCCTTAATGAATTAAACCTTGCTAAAAATGAAACTCATGTTTGGTTTAATAGAGCTATAAGATAGCAAAATCACTGAGAATATAAAAGATATCCCAATACCACCGCGTAAAAGCAGATTAGGTAGTTGATCGCAAAAACATGCGTCACTCGAGTGAAAAAAAATCAATTTTTAATTAATTTATTTTTTTAAACTTTTTCTTTAAATTTCAGTAAGTTAAAAGTGAGTTTTGAAAGTTTTGATTATCTCTCTTGCTGAGCACCCCCTTTTTTTTGTTTCAAATTATAAAATTTTTGAACAGTTCAAAAAGCAATGTAAAATGCAAAGGAATAATCCCAATTTACATCTTTAAAGGTAATTATTGTTTCTTTCTTTTTTTCAGATATCAGGTTTGCAAGTTACGATATGGTGTTCAATAAATATTTTATTTCTTTTCAGTAAAAGATTCTAAAAAATTTGAAAGTTTCTACATAATGTAGATTTCAAATTTTAATATCCTATAAAAATTTGAGAATGAACAAGCTGCTATTGAATGTTTTTTACAAATGAATTCAACTTATTCAACTCAAAGCATCAATAAATGTGTAATAACTTTCAGAAAATATCAGTTCTCATTGAATTATAAATTTAATGTACTTGCACCTTACAAAATGCTGATAATATAATATTTGTTTAGACTATAACATTAATTAAACTTATACATGATATAGATTTATAATGTTAAATTCGTATAAATGAATAAAATTAATTGAATTAAATTTAATTAAGAAAAGAGAAACAATCTAAAACACAACAATACGTTAAACATGTAGCTATGCACATTCATAAATTTTTTTAAACTGAATTGACCTTTGTAATATAACTATCTTAATTCATATTTCAAAGATCAAACTAATCACGATTCAAAGTAATAAATCAAAATTCATAAAATAACTCCTAAAATAATTGAAAAGAAAAATTAAATTAGAAAAATTTTAAGCAACTTTTACGCATTGAAAGTTTTAGTATTTCACGAGAAAACAAAATTTCTATTGCATTTTTAAAAAATAAAAATTTTGCGCAGAAATTTCTTAATTTAAAAGAAATTTAAAATTTATATTTAAAAAAAAGTAATACGTTAATTCAGTTTTCAGAAATTAATTTAATCGCGATTCAAAATAAACAACCAAAATTCATAAAATAATTTAAAATGAAAATTTAATTAGAAAAATTTTAAGCGGCTTTCACGCATTGAAAGTTATAGCATTTCACGAGAAAGGAAAAATTCCTATTATATTTTTAAAAAATAAAAATTCTACGGAGAAATTTCTTAGCAAGAAAGAAAAATCAAGAAATAAAGTAGTTAAAATTTTTAAAAATCAAATAAAAAATAGCATCTAAATCGTGTCAGCGGGACCAGTTTGTAAAACATAGTTTTCTTTTATATGTCATTGAAATTTTAGCATTTGGTTGTGATCAATGCTGCGCAGTGTTGTTTAGATGGGCGAGGCAGATTTTTCGAAGACCTGTTATCTTTTGTGACTCTAGAAAAAAAAGTGTAATTACTGCAGGAGGTCAAAAAGCCAATTCAATCAAAAACTAAATAAACAAAAAAATTTAAATCAATATTTGTAATTTCTATTTATCCAGGATGCGTAGCGTTTTTAAAAAGTGCTTAAAGGTGCTTATTTTCGTTTTTTAAAAGCCCTTAAAGGTGCTTTTTTCATTGGGTGTTTTTAAAAAGTGCTTAATTTTCCCTTTTTTAAAATGAAATTTTTCCTTTACTATGTTCGAATTATGCAAAAAGACACAGTTCACATGGTTCTCTCCAATGTTTTCACAATTAATTCTACCTCAATCTATTTCGGCGTATTGTCAGTCCGTATCGTATGAGAACGCTACTCGTTTTACATGATTCAAAATTTTAAATTTTTTTGACAAATGTCAAAAACAATGCCAAAAGGTTTTTTTTTGTTTTGACATGACTGTCAAAACAAGATAAAACGGTCAATTGTGAAAAACTTTCCAACCCTGCCTAATTAAGATATTTTTTAAAGTGCTTCAAAATATTTTTGAGTGCTTGAAGAGTGCTTAAAAGGTGCTTATTTTTTGTTGAATAATTTGGCTACGCACCCTGTTATCTAAGGTAAGTGCAAATTATTCTAAGGCAAAAAATTTATTACATCCAAAAAATAAGCTTATTTTTTTTGTTCTTGATTTTGATTGTAATTGTATTTAAAACAATAAAATAGAATGATATTGATTTAAAATTTCATTAGTAAATTTATCATATCTATTCATACAATTGAATGCTTAATGAAATATTTTGCTCAAGCAAAATATTTACTTGTCAAGATATTTCCTTTCAAAATGATAAATGAAGTAAAATTAAACATTGATTGGATATCTGTGGACAGACAATGTTCAAAACATTAAACGGGCCACCCTGAATAATTTCTGATATAAAAACAAACTTTTTTTCACACCGGATTCGAACTTCTGACTCGCAAAATATTGTCTCAGTAGTTAGGTCAGAAGAGCGGTGCAAAGTTTGGACCTTTTAACGTTAATTTTACTTTTTGTGTATTTCGCCAAATCTCCAGAACTTTTTAAATGTATTGAAAAAATTTGGTACACAATTATAAAATTTGTCCATTTGTCTAAGGATAATTCTATGCAAAAAATAACTTTCAGTATAGATTTATTAATTTTATTATTTTATTTAATAATAGTCAAAAAAATTTGAATTGTGAGGTGTACAATTTTTTTAAAATAATTATAATAAATTTAATTTTCATATTGCTAAATACAAAATTTGAGCGAAATCAGTCGAATAGTTTCTGAGAAATTTAAATTTAAAAAGGTCTTATTTCTTCATAAATGTTTCAACCGATTGTACAATACGAATAAACGAATTTTGTATTGTGTACAAAAATGTTTGCACTAACTAACTATTTTGTTTGTAGTCACCCCGTCGAACCATTAAGATTAAGTCTTAGAACTTAAAAATTTGATCATTAGATCAAAAATAACTAAAAATAATAATAATAATAACGTTTTTTCCCCCTTCTCTCTGCATGCCATTATTTGTTCTATATCCCACACAATTCTATATAGGTCGTTTATTTCGCCCCCAAAATTATGAATTTAGAAAAATATATGCTATCACTTTTTTGTGATAAATAAATAAAATTTAGGTTTTGGGAAATTTTGGAGTGATACTTCCTTTCATTATTGTAACTTAATATACAAATATTCGATAACTAGACAAAAAGTTATTATAAAGGGTGAATTAAAGAAAAAAAACAATCTTTGTTTTTAAAACACTTCGAGGTTTAAAATATATAAAGGAGTTTTTTTCGGGTACGTAGCTTTCTTTGTCTCCCTAGAACAAAAAAAAAAAATTCAAGAAAAGAAGGCACAACTCTTTAAAAATCTGTCTGCAGACTGAAATCTTAGGTTCACTTTCAGTAGATGGCGCAGCAGCATGAAATGAAGAACGAGAAATAATTTTCTTTACACCGGTAAAAGAGTTGATTGCTGCAGGGGGTTACTTTTGGCAGGCTTCCACTCGACACAGGTAAATATTATTTATTTTCGTCTTCTCTTCGTATTCATTATCAATTATCTTCTAAAAAACTGTATTTTTTATTTTTTTTAAAACTCAAACGATCATATTTTATAAATTGATTTCGATAATTGACAAAAGGGGCGGTGTCTTTAAATTTTAATTTTAAATTATTGCAGTGATTTTTACTGTAAAATGATCGAGAATTTTAAACTAAATTATTTATTTTTTTATTAAAATTTTTTTATGAAATTTCGATGAATAACTAACAATGTCTATATTCCTGCAGACATCTTTTTTCAAATATTCTTTTCGAATTTAATTATCTGTTTTATTGTCTTCATTTTGTTTTACGATGCATATTTAAATTTTGCATGATAAACTTTGAATTATCAATGATTTTCATTAATTTCTAAACCCCTGCAGACGTCTTTTCTAACTGTTCCTTTCCAATTTAATTAATTATCTGTTTGATTAACTTTATTTTGGTTTACAAAGCGTAGTATATTATATCGAGTATTTTAGAATAAGTGATGTATTTTTTTAATAGAAATTATTTATAAATATTTAGATGAATCACTACCAATATCTATATTCCTGCAGACATCTTTTTCAAATATTCTTTTCGAATTTAATTATCTGCTTTTATTATCTTAATTTTAGTTTACGATGCATATTTAAATTTTACATGATAAACTTCAAATTATCATTGATTTCTAGACCCCCGCAGAAATCTTTTCCAACTGTTAATTCGATATTAATTAATTTTCTGTTTATCTTCATTTTGGTGTACAATGCATATTTTAATTTTTTATGATAAAGTTTGAAATTTTTTTAAAACATAATATCTGTAGGTAATTAAATGATACTTACGCTATGAATGTTTTCCCCACTTTCAGTTTTTATATTTTTTTGAATCTAAATTAATAAGTTAAATAATATATATTAAGCTATGAATAATAAATACTTACAATCTTTATGAATAATTCAGATTTATAGTAAGAATGTGTTGTTGAATAGTTTTTATCTTTTGTCAAAATCCTTTACTATTTAGTCTAAATTCGTTTTAGCCCATTGTGCAGCTCTAGTGCGACGTAAATTAACAACAACAACAACAAATTCGTTTACTACACAAATTAAACTACTTCAAAGTTCTGTTTGAAGATGTCGCGATAAATGATAGATGAATGTCAAACGATTCTTTGTATTTTTAAGTTAGAAAATGAAGTTTTGAAAAAATAGTGTTCATTGTACTTAATGAGCTTTCTAAAAGAATGTCTAGCAATTTTTTTCTTAATTATTTTATAAAAAATTTATACAAAATATAATAAACTCATTTCATTTTATTTATTTCCTCATTCATTAACCAACTATCAAAATACGTGACAGTTGGAAATTTGGAAATTTATTCTACTTTTAATGATGAAAAATCGCAATTTTTATTATAAAATCTTTCTTGCGAATTGAAAAGTAGACTTTTGCGTTTAAAAGATTTTTTTTTTCAGTTTAATTTTGTTATCAAAGTTTGATTGTAAACATATTAAGATTTATTAAATGTGAGGCATTAAGTATGAAATCAAAATGCTATCTGAAAATGGAAATGCTACCCACTTTATTCTTACATTAGTTGCATTTCTTTTATTAATATGCATTTCTTTTATTATTGCAAAAAAAAGTTCATTGTAGCTATAAAAATTGCTTCCATGAGCATTTCATTTTTATATTTATTTTTATACGAAAATCTGTTTTGATTGATTAAATATTCAACGGTTAGCGACATGCTAGTTCACTAACCTCTGTTATCAATATTTTATCTTTGGGGATATCTAACTAAAACTACAATAGACATATAAGTTAATCTTAACTTAAGACACGTTAGTTAATCTTAAATTACCTCAAATTCTTAAATTTGTTCTGAATTGATTTTAATCTACCCATTAAGGACCCATTTAATGACCTATTGTTCTGAAATTTAAGATTTAGTTTTGAGAGTTAAATTTGGAGTTGATTAAGAAGATATTTTTTGTTGTTGTTGAAGAAGGGATAGTAAAATGCAAGCTTGTAACACCATGCTGTTTTAAAATATCATACTTCTAAAAATTATATTACAATATTTTGAAGATTCTATATTTTTAATACATTCATAGATTATATTAAAAATATAGAATAAGATTAGGCTCACAGACGACTGCAGGAAGGTAATAAAAATGAATACTGATTTACTGGTTAATTCGCGTTTGTAATGTCGCTCTACAGTAGTGTAAAATATAAAAAGTGTGTATGAAATAAACAAAAAAATATTCCAATTACGTATATAAACTATAAATGTAATTTTAACTATAAATGAGGAGATAAAGCACTTGCCTTCCAATGAGGTTACCTGGGTTCGAATCCTAGCCATGGCTGATTGATACGAATTCCGCTCCAGACAGAAGTGACACTATATGTTACTATGTATGTTTATATATAATAGTATGTTTAATAGCATTAATATGAGGAAATTCGAAGTCAATATTCTGTATTACAACATGGCACTATATCTTCCCTTTTGTAACGCAAATGGGCAAACGGTCTCTAATTTCATCAAAAAATTCCACCACGATGGTAAATTTGCTCTCATGCTAGATAAAGGAGTTCTTTTATCCTCTGCGTTGTATTGAAAATAACTAGGCAATGGTTGAACATTGATTGTCTGAAACTCAAATTTCAGTCGGCTGTTCAATGCAGATTATACAATCAAATCATGTAATCTATATTTACGCAACGGTATAACAATCAATTTGACTTTATATTGTGAAGGAGCCACAATGGTTCATTAGTTACTGACACTGAGCTGTGTTCTTGTGGAAGACAGAGGTTCGATCCTCAGTTGAGGCTGGAAAACTACCTAGCTTCAGATTGATGGGTACCCGCTTGTCTGGGGAGTAAAGGCGGTTTGTGCGCAATTCAGGCCACATTGTCACAATCATGCTGTTGGTCACAAAATTCTGGAGGCTTAAACTCCATGACCCTCTTAATTCTTAACAGGCTGACGCGGAAGCTTTAATTTACACATTTTCAAGAATCTGGAATATTTAACATACTCTCAATACAATAATTATGGAAAAATCTACAAATAAGTAAATTGTGCAGCGATGGCTCAGGGGATAGAGCTTCCAATGAGGTGTACCGTGGTTCGATCCCGGAGATGGCTGGTCGATACGAATTCCGCATCCGGCTTGCACCGACCACTGTTCTGATGTGAAATATCCTCAGTAGTAAACGGATCATGGATTAGAGTCCTCTTGCCGTCAGGCTAACCGTGGGAGGTTCTCGTGGTCCTCCTCTCCATGTAACGCAAATGCGGGTTAGTTCCATCAAAGAGTCCTCCTCGAAGGCAAATTTCTCCCAATACTTGATCCAGGAGTTCCCTTGTCTTCTTGATTGGGTTCAAAATTACAAGGTTATGGAGTTGAACATTAGTAGTCGCAAACTCAAAAATTGGGTCAGCTGTTCAACGACGGTTATAAAATAAAGTAAATAAATAAAAAGCCATGGTGTGTATTTACGAAAGGAGTGTTTGTAATCGAAATGAAAACTTAAATACTAAAACAATAATATTATGCAAGTCAGTGCTCAATACTTCTTGTCATGGAATATTATTAAAAGTTAATCTCACTATTCCAAAACAAAGTTAATTTACAGGTGGCCACATAAAGTAACAAATGGTTCAGATGACTAGAAATTTCGAAGTAAAAAAATTTACCGAATAACAATTGAGATTTATTTTTATTGATAAGAGAGCATGCATGCAGTATGCTATTTATGTTTTCATAAAATAAAACAAAATGACACAAACTGTCTATATTTTAAAGACGACATCAGAATTGTTCCCTGTTCGTAATAATCTGGTATGAGAACTTCGCTATGGATATAAGACACCTTTCCTTTGTCACCCTTAAGAAATAACGATATAGTTAATGGCATTTTATTTTAAAAGAACAAATGACATACTGTGCACAGAGCACAAATTAAAAAAATTACCACCCTGAATAACTTTTGATCTAATGATCTTAATGGTTTGATGGGGTGACCTTAAATATGCTAATTCATTAGTGCAGTCTATATTTTAAGTTAATCAGACACAAAAACGTGCTTTCTCTGAATAAGCACGCCATTTTTCGTAGGATTTCGTAGGATTAGAAATATGGTCCCCATAGTTTGGTCAGGAGAGCCGATTTTACTTTTTGCGTATTTCCCGGTATCTCGAGAACTTTTAAAGCGAATTGAAATTTTCTTCACACAATTATGAAATTCATTATTCAAATGTAACATTCCCTGCAAAAAATAACTTTTAATAATATTTATTATTTTATTTTAAGTATTTATAGTTATTATCTTTTTTAAATTAGTCGAAAAAATTTTGAATTGTGAGGCATACAATTTCTTACTTCACTTTAAAGAACGCAATTTTATTTTGCAAAATCGAAAATGTGAGCGAAATCGATCGAATAGTTCCTGAGAAGCCGTAGTCTTAAAATTCGATATCTCAGGAGCTATTAGACTGATTTAACTCAAATTTTGTGTTTTGCCAAGTAAAATTACATTTTTTAAAATGATATTAAAAATGGTATACCTTACAATTCAAAATTGTTTCAACCATTATTAAAATAAAATAATAAAAAATAATAAATATTTACTAAAAGTTACATTTTGCATGTAATTAAAGAAGGAATCACTTTCAATGCAGAGCGCATAAGTATTATCAAAAGTTGAATTTGAAAATGACTCAAATTATCAATAAAGTCCAACCGTAAAAATAGGAAAAATACGAAAAAATTGTTTTTATTATGAAAAGTCTTTGTTTGTCTCAAGGATCGTCGATCAAAGTCAATTTTTAGTCATGCATTTTTGCCAAGAGGTTGGTTTACTTCTTCCCAGCATCTAAAAATAAACTAAGCAATTTGATTTAATCAATAATCCCCTAAGGGATGCTTTTAATTTCTGCATTTTCTTCGCAGGATATATTACGTTGACTCGGATCAATAATTTAACACTTTTTCACTTTGAAACTTATTTTATAGTATCTACGAGAAATTGAGCATGAATACGTTTGAATAACCAATTGTACTGGCAACAAAGATGATTGTACAAGCACTTCTGGAGGTGTTGAAAATAATAGGGTTCAGGTCTCATTAGTATGAGTTTTTGTTCATAGTTCTCAGAATTTTTTGTATGAGATATATGCATTAATTGGCATATGTTTCGTCATAAAAATTCGGTACTTAACCCCTTCCTTCTCGCTCCCGTGAAAATGACGGAGTGAAAATTAGCCCGTTATTTCTCGCTCCCGTGATATTGACGGGCTGGAGTGTTCAGTAGTAACGCGCCAATAAGAATAAAACTAATTCATTTCTTTTGCCCGAAAAACATTTAATTTCTCATTTTACATACCTGATGGCAGTACCAGGTTATTTTTAAGGTAATTGTAGATAGTTAGTTTATTTACAGATTTTTGCATATTTCTTTGAAGATTAAATGTATAACTTTATCTTTTGTAACATGACAAATTTATTTGTTAATTGAAGTCAAATGTGGTATAATTAGCAAAGTTGTGCCCGAAAGTCACAACTTTGCCAGTTTTTATCTCAAAGTGTTTTAATACATTTGGAATTCTTTTTTTTTTTAAATATTGTTAAATAATTAAAATTTTTCCAAAGACAATACAGATTTTTGCAAATTTCTTTGAAGATTAAATGTATAATTTTATCTTTCGCAACATTACAAATTTATTAGTTAATTAAAATCAATTGCGGTATAATTAACAAAGTTGTGCCCGCAAGTCATCTTGAATCTAACATTTCAAAAGTTCAATGTTCTCTAACTTTGCTAACAGCATGAGAAACCAGTTAACTTTAAAAAGAAAACTATGACAACTAGAGAGTTCGAAATTTATGATTAATGGAATAGTTTTGAAACGATAAAATTTGTTTGTTGCCGAGGGTAATTGTTTTCGAGTAAATAAAGACTTCCCTATCACCGGATTAGAATGCTATTTTTCTATATCTGTTTCTTATCAAAATTGCGTAAGGTATATTTTTAAACACTCTCAGTGCTATCTTTACTTTTAACAATTAACAAGTAATTAAGCTAATAGTTTGCACTTTTTGGCTGTATTCTACATAGTTGTTGTTGTCATAATTGTTGGGCAAACATCGTATACAGGATAATAGAGAAAAAAATTATTCTTTTATAAAGAAAAGGCTATTATGCTTATACATAATTTTTAAAACATTAGTTTGAATTTTATATACATCCAAAGCTAATCGACTTAATCGGACAACAGATGTCTGTCAATACTTCCTGATTTTTCAGAAGATTTTTTTTAAAGTGATAGTAAAATTTATGCTATTTAATTTTCTTGATGCACTAATGTAATTTAGAATGATTCTAACCGCTACTAGATATGAAAAAATAAACATGGATGTAAATGCTTGATAATTGCATGATGGTAAGTTTAAGCTCTGGAAAAATATAAAATTATTTTGCTTTCAAAAATACATAATTACGGTAAAAAATTTCCTTCTATAATTATGGTAAAAAAAAAACCGGCAACAGTCTGGGCATCCGATCAACAGTACGGTAAAGAACATTTCTTACCTTTACGGTTTTGAAACAGTTTACAATGGTATGGCTGTAAAAGCATGGATACAAAACTAAACGGATTTTTTTAAACCATTTACAACTTTCATGGTTTCAAAACCTTAAAAAATTAATTTAACTGGACATAGGAGTTAGACTTTTCGTTAGGTAGTAAGCATTGGAGAGTGCAGAACTAAAATTGGGGAGTGTGGAACACTGGAAACTCTTCACGTTTTGAAGGGAATGAAGGAAGCATTGTTATGTCAACGCTGGGACTCAAACCCCAGTACCGCCAGTCATGAGACTGATAGATTAGCCCTTTCGGCTATAATATGCACGCAGTTGCAAGGAACTAAGTGGTTTCATTAGGTGGGCTTAGTTTATGCGATAAAACTATGGTTGTTTAACCCCTAAGTTGTCAGGGATCCTGTAAATTTATAATAATGGTAGCCATGCAAAAAATCAAACAAAAATGCTCACAAGTCTCATTTAGTCATTTAGAAATTAAAAATAGAAATAAAAAAGTACATTTTTGGCTTTTAAAAGTTAAACTTTTTAGTTTTATTTTGGTATAAAAATGTCCATAATTTAATTTGTTTTCAGCATTTTTGCTATTAGTGTTTCATTTGAAATATTTGAGGAATTTCTAAGATTAATATTCCATATTTTTGCGTTTTATTATTTTTTTTAAATGCAAAATAAAATTTTAAAGTTCTCTTAAAATTTCCAGAACACCTCTAAAATATGTATATTCCATATTTCACTTCAAATTTATCCTTAATAAATTTTCAGAAAATGTTTTAAAAGTAAAAAAAAAAAATCGTTTTTTTTTCTAAAGAAAGAGGAAATAATTATGGAGAAAAGATCTAGTATTACTCTAACTTTCATGCAGAAAAAAAAACGATACTAAGAGTTGCCCAGGTTTTGTTTCGCGTTTGAATTGACTGAAGTTTCAGAATTTTTTTTAATTAATACTTGAAAGATAATTACATTATTTTGTAAGTAATAAAAAATCTTCGCGAATATTGAAATAATGCAAGAGCAGTTAAAC
This sequence comes from Parasteatoda tepidariorum, assembly GCF_043381705.1. NCBI lineage: Eukaryota > Metazoa > Arthropoda > Arachnida > Araneae > Theridiidae > Parasteatoda > Parasteatoda tepidariorum. The sequence goes on along the minus strand of NC_092204.1, from coordinate 49,009,649 downwards.
GTAAAGGATTAAAAAAGTGTTTAACGCATAAATATCTATACATATATCTGCTTGTTTTTTGAATTATTAAAAGATATTTTCATTTTTTTTAAATTACAAATTATACTTCACTTTTATTTTAACTAAGCCAAGTATGATTGACCAAGTGCTATCAAACTATTTTTACTGATAGACGCGCAGCATTCTGACGTGTGTACTGGCGATTTTACAAGGACAAGGTTATATTTCCGTAATAATCCGAGGTTATCATTATATTGATTTCAAGTGATTAAAATAACTGATAAAGAATAGTATTACGTTTCATGATTAACTTTTCATGAGGATTCGGTATTGGTTTCCAACATGCATGCACGCGTCATCGAACTTTCTAAAGATATTTTAAAGTATGAATTTTTAAATAAAAATCAAATACCTTTGCATTTTCGCTGAAAACAAGCTGATTAATTAATTCCAAAGGTGCAGTATTTTAATCCACAACAATAACTTAGGGTAAGTTATTTCAATTGGTTATTATTTAAATTGTATATTATTATTCTTGTTTGAAACATTTAGTTTTTTTCACTTCGAATTTTTTTTAATCAAATAATTAAACTTAAGATGTAAATAAATATGTTTAATGCAGTGAAATCAAAATGAATTAACATTAACATAGAATACTTTATTTGAATTTAATTTTTGTAAAGCACTTTTCTGGGAAGGGTTTTAAATATTAAAAAACACATAAAATTTCTTGTTCATAAATTTTTTAGGGCGGCAAAATGGTAAATTAATAAAATATTTAAATTATTTCTATTAAATAATCGTTAATTTGTAAAAACAACTTAAAGCTATTTATTTGTAAATCTTAATCAGATGAGTGTTTTAAACTCAAAACCAAACTTTTAACTAAAGTTATTGATTTATTTTAAATTTAAGGCAAAATTGTCTACAAAGTTAATTAAAAAGCTATTAATACTAAGAAAAAATCTTATTCTTCGCAAAAATCATTTTCTTCTGATTCGGATAGATTAATTTGCGTAAAAAAGAAAGTTCTTCCGAATTTGTAACATTTCTCTGGAAACATTTGTCTAAAATAGCAGCTTATTTCTTAATCAGCGAAACGCTAGATCAAAACTGATTTATTTAAAGTAATTTTATGAGAGAATAATTTTACATTAAAAAAATATGTATGAATTTATTTCGTTTTGAAATTATATATATATATATTCCGTTCAAAATATTATAAACTTCAAAATAATTTTTATTTTGTTTCTTCTTTGGAGCAATTAGCTGAAATAATTTTAGTAGTATAAGTTTAGTTAATAAAAGAAAAAAAAAGATTTTATTCTGTGAGGGATTCAATTTTAAAGTCTTCATCATTTGTAAAAAGAAATCAATTTGGTTAGTTTCACTCTTTAAGTCTTAATATTTTCGTCCTTTCCTTCAAGAAAAGAAAACTATGAAAACAGGAAATCGCTAGAAATTATGCTAATGATTATGAAGCAGTTTCGGAAATCAAATTCACGGTCATAGCAATGACTTGGAAATCACTGGTGTGTAACTTTCCACATGATTAATCATTGTGGAAAAAGTTTACTTAATGAAATTTTTTTTGTGTACTTTTATAAAGAAGGCCAGATGTTTTTGAAATTCAATTTTGTGTTTTTAAGAAAACCATATTACATATTCTGTACAAAAAAAGAAAAGGAATGAATAGTCTTAAAGCTACATTCTATTACAAAGTAACTTAACAAATGTAATCAACTTAACAAAAGAATTTCGTTAAGTCGTTTTCAGAGTTCCGTTAAGTATAAGAAAATTTATCCATAGGGCTTGTCTAGGAATTTGTCCATCAGCTTTTAAAATTAAGAAGGAAAAGATTATGTTTTTAGTGATCAAAACAGTCCCCCATTTTCAAGACTCATCAACACGTGTATAGCGAATTCAAAACCTATTTTGTGCTCGAAACATGTCGACTTTTGCACTTTTAAATTTTTTAACTAATAAGGTTTTCTATTGACAAGTATATCTTTCCGCTTCAGCTTCTTTGGGATTATTCATTTCATAATTATTTCGAATAAGAAATTTTATTCAGGTTTTTGTTTACATTCTTTCTTTTCTTTCATTTTTTCTCTCATTATTTTTAAGTAAAAATTTGCTTTAAAAACTTGCAAATTGTTGTTGAAAAATTACGTGAAATCTGATGCATCTTATTTAACTGAAAAATACTTACTAAAAGGTGACAAATTTGTTTTAGTCAAACGATTTTTAAAAATCGTTTTCAAATTTTCAACTCACAGCTTTTCAATTCTTAAAAAGTTAAAGTTACTTTTGAATTCGGCATCTGCAACTCAATAAAAAAAGAGATTATTTCCAACCATGTGATTTAAATCAAATTTAATTGGATACCCAGAAGCAGGCGTGAGTGTCGAACCTGATTGGCTTCTGAATCGATAAATTTCGCGATTTACCTACAATGACGTCACCTTGCTGATATCCAAATAAAAGTTTTAAACTTTTGATTTCAAATTAAAATATACTGAGATACTTTTCATCAAAAATGCCATATGCTATGACTAACTAAATAATTTTCTGATTCAAAATTTTGTATGGTAGAATTGTGTAAGCATGGACTAGTTTATTAACTTTTTACTGTTAACTTTTGGTGCATTATAATTAGTTTATTAATTATCTATTTTTTCACTTTAACTGTATTTCATAATCTAACTTACGCTTACTGTGGTAACCAAACTGAAATTGAGAATCTTATAAGCAGTATTTTCATATCAATATTTCATTGATATCTCGACAAATTTTATTTGCAATAACACTTATAAAAGGTCAAAATGCTATTTATTTTAAAACAATAGATCGAAATCGAAGAATAATACAAGCAAAATGTAGTTGATAATGTGCTTAATCTTTTTGTGATGTCATCATATGCACTTTAACTGTTTAGCTGTTCAAGAATAATTTTATTCTATTTAAAGCTCAGACGTCTAAGGGATTTTTTTTCCTTTTTAGATTTTCAAAATTTAACTTATTCAGACACTTTGAAATTTCTACAAAATAATTTGAGCTTTAATACTTTTTTTTAAACAATTTCAGAACTAGGTTTGGCATTTTTATTAACATTAATAAAAAAATATTTAGTTTTATTAGTAGACCGAACAGAATAATTATATACGTTTATGAATCCAGGCGCTTTTTCTAATTTTAATTTATTTAAAGATGGGTCCAGCGAAACAACACTTGAGAATTCTTTTCAAATATTAAGAAAAAGTTTTCCTTGGGAAAGGTTTTAAACAATCACAATTAAACTTATGACTAATTAATATATCACAATGAATTAGGTTTTTCTTTTATTATTATTTTGTTAAAAAAATTTACAGTGACAGAAAACTTCGTCATTCGAAATATCATACCGTTTGAAAATTCGTTTTAATTGTTTTTTCTTATAGTTGTGGTATTTCCAGAAAATTCCTTTGTATTACTTATATAGTATGATCAAAAGTTTCCTTAGGCATAATAGATAAGGTGTTTCTTAATGACCTCTTTTTATATGCATTTTTAGAATTCTTGTGAAAAATAAAGTTATAAACATTAAGGGTTCGCAAATTAAGATTTGAGGGAGAAAAGACAAAACGTTATCAAATTCTATTGAATTAGTTAATGCTATTAAAGACTGCTAATTAATGAATTGATGAAGGCTGCTCGGAAAACATCAGAACCTTTTAAACTTTCTCTGGAGGAAACAAAGAAGATTTGAAAGAGATTATTTTATACATTTTAAGTTTCATTAGAAAAGTAAATCAAGTTTCTGTGTTTTTCACTCCACTTTCACTTTAAATTTTGGTAGCGTTTACCCCCCATCACTATAATATTAATTCAAGGCCCTTAATATGCATATTTTTTTAAACTTCATTTTTGATAAGAATTCTATAAATATTCTATATCAATTATATAAGAATATATANAAGCAATGCCCTCCGAAAGTCCGGTAGACAGGTGGGAGGGGGTTGACGGGCTGCATTTCGTCGGTCAAGCATATCCCACACATGCTCTATTGGATTCAAGTCCGGTGAGTATGCTGGCCAATCCATACGGGTGATATCCTCCGATTGAAGGCATTCGTCTACAATGTTTGCACGGTGAGGACGGGCGTTGTCGTCCATAAACAGAAATTCAGCACCCATGGCGCCCCGAAACAAACGTACATGTTGTTCCAGAATGACATCCCTATAGATGTGGCCTGTCATCGTTACACTCAGAACATGCAGGTCAGTTCTGGAACCAAGAATAATTCCTCCCCAAACGAGCCATCCTGCACCACCGTAACGGTGTCGTTCAATGGTGTTGTCTTGGTGATAACGGGTACCTGGCGCTCTCCATTTGAAAGTCCGGCGAGAATCAGACTGCAAACTAAACCTGGACTCGTCGGAAAACATCACACAAGACCACTGTTGCGGTGTCCACAATGCATGCTCTCTACTCCAGGCTAATCGCAGGCGACAGTGAGTTGCGGTAAGTGGAACACATCTGACAGGCCTATGAGCATATAGACCAATGTGCCCTAAGCGTCTGTACACGGTCTGCCTTGAAACTGTCGTACCGGTAGCTGAAGAGAGCTGACGAGACAGGTCTGATGCTGTGCTCCGTCTATTTCTTTTGGCAGTAACTGCTAAATACCAGTCTTCATTCGGCGTTGTAACTCGGGGGCAACCTGTGCTGTAACGTCTACTCACATTACCATCATCTTGGAAGCGTTGCCAAAGCCTGGAGATGACACTTTGGGTGATTCCAAGTTTCTCGGATACTTCCAGCTGGGTACGTCCACATTCCAGTCGTCCGATGATTCTGCCACGTAAAAATCATTCAAATGCTTCCTTTGTGCCATAACTATGCGGTTATTGCACTGAAAGGCTTTTAAAGCGCTTGTGAACTATTTTACTTCTTTGCCACCATTCCTTACATACCCCTCTCTTACACTCTCGTCATTGTGATGTACTACCAGCGTCATCTAGTGGTTTCCTGTAATTTGCATATTCTTCTTCAGGATGTGTGTGATAATTCTACAGGTGAAATTTTAATTGTAGAGTTTGATTTCCGTGTGATTCTGAATTATCCTTAATTTATGGACATGAGTGTATTTAAAGATGGGTCTAGCGAAATTCTTTTCAAGATGCAAATATTAAGAAAAAGATTTCCTTGCGAAAGGTTTTAAACAATCACGATTAAACTTATGACTAATTAATATATTATAATGTATCAGGTTTTTCCTTTCATTATTATTTTGTTAAAAAAATTTACAGTGATAGAGAGCTTCGTTGTTCGAAATATCATACCATTTGAAAATTCGTTTTGATTGTTTTTTCTTATAGTTGTGGTATTTGCGGAAAATTCCGTTGCGTTACTTATATAGTATGATCAAAAGTTTTCTTAGGCATAATAGATAAGGTGTTCCTTATTGACCTCCTTTTATATGTTTTTTTAGAATTCTTGTGAAAAATAAAGTTCTAAACATTAGGGGTTCGTAAATTAACATTTGAGGGAGAAGAGACAAAACGTTATCAAATTCTATTGAATTAGTTAATGCTATTAAAGGCTGCTAATTAATGAATTGATAAAGGCGGTTCGGAAAACATCAGAACCTTTCAAACTTTCTCTGGAGGAAACAAAAAAGATTTGAAAGAGATTATTTTATACATTTTAAGTTTCATTAGAAAATTAAATCAGGTTTTTGTGTTTTTCTTTTCACATTCATCTTAAATTTTGGTAGCGTTTTCCCCCCTCACTATAATATTAATTCAAGCCCCTTAATATGCATAATTTTTTTTAACTTCATTTTTAATAAGAATTCTATAAATATTTATAAGGGCCATAAAACTGTTCGGTTCATACAAGAAAAAATATAAATTCTTTTCAGACATGAAGATTAGCATGAATAAATAAATTTTTTTTTTGCTTATATTTTCCACAATATATTTTATTATTCACATTGTTTCAACTGTAAAAAAAATTAATAAAATTAAGTATTCACAAAATAAAATATTCACAATTACTTAAAAGTTTGTGGTATATAAAACATTAAAAAGAAAGCAGTTTTACTTTTTTTTCTGATGTTATCAAAGCATTTTCTCATTAAAAAATACCAAACGTGAACATTTTATAGTCTTGATTTGTATAACAATTCATTACTCAAAGCGTTATTTTTAATAAAAAAAAACATTGTGCTGGCCATCATTTTCATGTAGTACCTGCTTTATAAATCATCGTTTATATCTTTTTTTTATTAAATAAACTTAAAATCATAAAACATCCTTTTTACTCAATAACCTTTATGTTTTCTAGGTATCATGTTTCATTCTCAAAAAGTGAGCTGCTCTCTGAAAAAGGCTGTTAAAAATGTTAGCAAAGCTATATCGGCGTCCACCCCTGTTCGAACAGAAAGCTCATCGAGCGCCTTATATCCTCTAACTTCCAAAGAAGTTATGGAAAGGGAGTCTAAGTATGGAGCTCACAATTACCACCCCCTGCCCGTTGTAATACACAAAGGGAAAGGTAAGTTAAAGAAAATAATAATAATTCAAATTCACAATACAAAAATGGCTGTGATATTTTACTTCGCAGAACCAATAATTAATCCTATTGATACAGATAGGACACCGTGTCACATATATTTTTTCTGTCGGTCTAATTACAAAAAAAAATTTTTTTGGCTTTTTTTTTACTTACAAAAAATTTTTTTGGGGCATTTTTTACTTACAAAAAACTGTCTAATATTATTAAACTAATCTATATTTAACAGATTTTTATTATCTAATCAGAATTTTATAATTTAAATCTATGTATAACAGATAATATACACCGAAGAGCCATTACATTATGACCACCCTCCATCTATAACAATGGGCTCGCCCAGGTTTTCATGGTGTTTAGCCCAGGAACAATGTTTTCATGCGGCACATTAGGATCCATAATCCTCATAGAACAATCCCTGACGTCTGTAAGCTACTTGAACATAGTTGCCGACCAGGTTCATCCATTCATGGCAACAGTTTTTCCTGCGGGAGATGGTGCTTACCAACAGGATAATGCACCATGTCATAAGGGTTGAATCGTCGAGGAACATTCTAGTGATTTTCAAGTCGTGTCTTGGCCCCCAAATTCACCTGACCTTAATCCAATAGAGCATTTGTGGTCCTACTTGGAAAACCAAATTCGTGCTGCCACGCTACCCCCTCGCAATGTGAGAGAATTGTAGGACCATTTGGTGAACGCTTGGTACCAGATACCTCAGACTACCTATCAGCACCTTGTGGAATCAATAACACGGCGGCTGCTGGCAATTTTGAGGGCTAAAGGTGGTCCTGCATGTTATTAGCAGGGTGGTCATAATGTAATGGCTCTTCTGTGTATATCGGACAAATAATATATATTTGTACAAAAATAAAAATGTTTGAATTTTTTTTTCCATTCATATTCAAAAATTTGTGAATAATTGATTTTGAAAATTAAAGAAATTTCAATGATGAATAACTGTTTCTCTTATATCTAAATAACGGTAAATAAGTGCAAATTTGAAAAATTGTTTGAAAGTGTGCCGTGTTGGGAAGATACTCTTTAACGTAGAAAAAGAGCCGGGTTTTATGCTGTATTTCATAATCATAAAATATTAAAATGCTAAATGCAATATTTTCCACTTATTTTGACTTAAATTAATACAAAATAATGAAAAAAGTACAAAAAATATGTTTAATAAAAATTCTACAAAATATTAAAGGAGATCTTTATTGAGTTATATCCATATTGATTGGTGTGGACCATGAGGGAAAAGTTATTTTAATATTTTTTTTTAAATGAATTGAATTTCTTAAATGGAAAAGAAAAAATTTCAATTTCTAAGGAACTTTCACTGTTAGACTTTCATGATTTATAGACTTGACTGCGTCCTTGGAGAACTAATAAACTGCGTAAGTTTCTAAAAGGATATTCAATAACTCGCCGCCTTATCTTTTAGATTAAAAAAAATCATTTCTGTCTGAGAGTTTCATAAAAATTTCTATTCTGAGAATTATAAATTGGAAAGAGAATTCATGGAATTTTAAGTTAAAAATTCTCAGAATAGAAAGCTTTGACAGAATTATTTCGACTGAAATGATTAAAAAATAATTGCAAAGTTAAAGCGATGAATTTCTGAATAGTTTTTTGGAAATTTTATTGAAGTTTCCTTGTCTTTTGGATTGGGTTCAAAAATCCAGGCCGAATTTACTACCATTTAGCGGTACCTTCACAAATTTAATTTGTGAAAAACAGTAGTTTCACAAAATACTTTTTCTTAAAAATTTTTTTTTTTTGCATTCCTTTAGAAACGATAAATCCATATTTTGACCATATTTTTGTGTTGATTTTTTAATATAATTTTTAATTTTTCACAAATTATGTCTTAATTTTCACAAAATAGGTACCTCTCAGAAAAACCTAGACAGACCCCTGATTAGTAGTCGCAAACACAAAAGTTGGGTCGGCTGTTCAACGACGGTTATAAAATATAAAAGGATTTAAACATGGCCACTCTTCATTCTATTTAACTTTAAAAAACATTGTTTTTTCTTCATTTAATAGGCTTATATATATATTTAATGTGATTCATGTTTGATAATTCTGCTTAGGTATACATGTATGGGACGTAGAAGGCAAACAGTATTTTGATTTTTTGAGTGCTTACAGTGCTGTCAATCAAGGGCACTGCCATCCTAAAATCTTAGAAGCACTAGCGAAGCAAGCTGAAATCGTAACATTAACATCCAGAGCATTCTACGCATCAGCTTTAGGGGAGTATGAAGAATTCATCACGAAAAAATTCGGATATCAGAAAGTCCTTCCTATGAACACTGGTACGTCACTCAGTATATTGTATATTAACACATTAGATGCCATAGATGCTTTCAGGGAGGGCTATAAAAATTTAGAAATATTTTTCATCAAAAAATTAAACCTTGCCTTGATAGTATGCCAGATTATAGCGAATAATGCACTTAGCCTTTATTTTGCTAAAAATGTTAAAAATGTGTTTTGATTAATCTAATAACGTCGGGATAGCCTGGTTGGTAAAGCACTGGGCTCATGTCCAAGAGGTCGTGGGATCGATCCGTGCCGGCCGAAGACTTTCCGTGTAGTAAATGGTGACTGATGCACGTTAAATCTGTTGAGTCACAAAGTCCTCCATGTTCCCATAACAAATAAATACCTCTGGGGTACTGATCCACGAATTTCCTTGTCTTCTGGGTTGGGTCAAAATTGCAAGGCTGCGGAGTAGAACATTAGTAGTTATAAACCCAAAAATTGGGTCGGCTGTTCAACGACGGATATAAAATACAAAATAAAACCTAATAACGTAAATTCATCTAGAAGGGCAAAAATAATAATTATATATAAAAATCTAGTGATGATGTCGCAATTCTCCCTTGTTGTCGTTACGCTTTTATTGGCAGGGGAGTATAATAATTAGCATTACGCAGCATTTTATGATAAAATTTTTTTGAATTGGTGTCTATATAAATTTATTAACCGTTTTAAATTTTTTTGTTGCTTAAACCACATTAATATGCTTTTATAAATTACCGTTAAAGGGATTCATTAAAAGTTTAAGAACTTAACGATCAACGTCATGCACATTGTGATGAATGCACAAACTATATTTAATATATCAGTCTGTTTGGAAAGCGAAAATATTAAATTACGATTGCGAACGCTCCAAATTTGTTTTTACAGTATGCCTTTAATTTCGAATGTTATTTTTTTTTTTAAAAATGATTATTAGGCAAAATTATTTAAGTTCACTAATAGATCTTTCGACTGCGAGATCACTACCAGATCTTCCATGCTATTTACAAATCAAATTTGACTCAAAATGAATATATAATTTAAAGAAATTAATATTGGATGTGGAAGTTAAGGCGTAAGCAAATATAATTCTTTTTATTTTAGGTAAATAATTTCAACTTTCGTAAAAAAAAAGAGTTGTTCTAAATTAAGAAACAACAATTATTGTGAAGCACTCATCGTGATTGTTGAGCGGCAGCGCTCTGGGGGCCTCCGCTCTCCAGTACAAAATATTATGCAATTGGGAATTAGTGAATTAACGTTGAAAGTTTTAAATCTCTAATTTGATTGGATAATTATTTCATGCAGGTGTTGAAGCAGGAGAAACAGGTTGCAAGTTGGCTAGGAGATGGGGTTATGATGTAAAAGGTATAGGAAAGAACAAAGCCAAAATCATTTTTGCTGAAGGAAATTTCTGGGGACGAACCTTATCAGCCATTTCAAGTTCTACAGACTCTTCCAGTTATGCAGGGTTTGGTCCTTATATGCCGAATTTCGAACTTGTGCCTTACAATGATACAAATGCCTTAGAGGTGAGTACAAGTTAGATATATTATGCTTTAAAAAATGTAAATAAGAGACTAAAGTGTTATAGTTGGGATAGATTTTGCTTGAACCCTTTGACCCAGAAATTTTAAACATATTTTTTTCATTATTTTGTATTAATTTAGATCAAAATAAGTGAAAAATATCAAATTTAATATTTTAAAAATGAATGTTTGTGAAATACAGTATGAAACACCTGTGTCTTTTTCTGCTTTAAAGGTAAAATCGTCCAAACACGGCTCACTTCCAAACAATAATTTTTCAAATTTGTACTTATTTGTAGTTATTTAGATCTAAGTAAAATAGTTATTCATCATCGAAATTTCTTTAATTTGTAAAATCAATCACTGATAAATTTTTGAATATAAATGAAAAAAATTTCAAACTATTTTTTTTTTTTGAGGATATTATATTTTAGTACAAATATAATTCATATAATATAAAATATTTTCTTTACTAACTAATAGACTGTTTTTTTATTATAAAAAAATACCAAAATATATTTTTGCTTGTACTTAGAACGTCAGAAAAATATATATAAAAGAAACACAGGTCTCCCATCTGCGGCAAAGGGTTAATATTGAAAAAGCTAATGAATTTTAATCAGTTAAACAACTTTATACGAATGCAAGGTTTGATATTGGAGTAACAGGATGTAAGTTAAATAGAAGACTTAAAAATTAAGGGGCTAATCTTTTGTGAAAAAGATATGAGCTTTTTATTATAAGTGAAGTGTCTAAACGAATTGTCTTAAACTTGATTGAGTGAAAAGCCAAAATCATTGAAAGATAACGGAAAAAAGAATTGCATTCTTACAATAAGCCTTAGATATGATTATTTTAGCGAGATAAAAAATGTCTTTCAGTTGTAGAGTGCTGTGTGTACTGTTGGAATATGTTACGCAGAAAGACAATTACATTGAAAAAAAAAAGGTTTTTTTTTTATCATTATTCAGAAACGAATTTTTTAGTTTAAATGACAAAAAAGTGCAAATTTTTCGGGTTTAAAATTAATGAAAAGATGGTTAAATAGCTCAATGGCATACAATATTGCTTTTCTTAAAACTCAAGTTCTGTTCCTTTTTTCTTGCCACCTTGTATGTGTTGTGGCTTAAGTTTTCTCTATGCGATATTACGAAAAGAAAAGCGAACGGTTAAATTTTTTTCAAATATGAATTATTTCTAGAATTGTATTGTCGAAAGAGAAAGTTTTAATGGATGCATCAAAAACATTATAATCCTCATCATCGTCCTAGAGTTCCTTGTCTTAACAGCTTTACTGTAAAACATTTTTTCTGCAGAGATAGTGTTAGTGCAGGAAAACCAACAGTCATAACGTTTCGAATTTTGAAGTTGAACTGCCTGTTTGGGGGGTGGGAGAAAAAAAACGATTGGAGGCTTAGCGAGGAATTCTCCATATTAAACATTTTTACAATTTTTTATAGATTTCATAATAATCGTTTCTGCGGATTACAATTTTGAGAGCAAAAATACGCTGTTTTCTCCACTTCTGTCTTTTTTATTTAATTTTTTTCAATTAAAATAAAACAACATTGACACTTTTTTTTCTGCAAGAAAATTAAAGTATTTGTTCTAAATAGCCCTGTTATTACATTTCTTTGTTTATAATGCAATTTATAAGTTCGAAAATAAAATTTAAGGATTTCAAATTAATTTGTTGAATATTTTAAATATCTACATAATAGTTGTGACAATTAGATGCTGAAACATAATTTTCTTCAAAAGAACAATAAATTTCTAAATCTTTCTTGTTCAGATTAAAACATTTTTATAAACTCCTTTAATCGCACTGAAATTTTAAAAGAATTCTACGGAATCTCTTAAAATTCCCTAAAAACCATTGCTAGATGAAAAAAATAAAACATTTTATTTAACTAGACATTGTTCAGCGAAGGATATCTGAATAGTGTGCAATACAAAAAAGCGAAAACAAATCGAAAAAAGCTACAATTATTGCAAGTATCAATATTTAATAAATTTTAATAATGAGCCGTGCTGGCTCAGGGGATAGAGCTTCCACCTTTCTATATGGTGAACCGGGTTCGAATCCCAGCGATTCCTGGTCCACACGAATTCCGCACCCGGCTCGAACTGGCTACAACGCTGACGTAAAATATCGTCAGTGGTAGACCTATCATGGGTTAGAGTCCCCTGGCGGTCAGGTTAACCAAGGGAGGTTTTCGTGGTTTTCCTCTCCATGTAACGCAAATGCGGGTACGTTCCATTAAAAAAAAGCCCTCCACGAAGGCATATTTCTCCCAATACTTGATCCAGGAGTTCGCTTTACTTCTGGATTGGGTTCATACTCACAAGGCTACGGAGTTGAACATAAGTAGTCGTAAACCCGAAATTTGGGTAAATTCAAAGCTGATTATGTAAAAAAAAATTTAATAAAGTAATTTAAAAATTGAAAAAGTTTCATTTAATTTTTTACAGTTGAATCAGTTTGATGGGTCATTGACGTGACTGAAATATTTGAATTATTATTATAGCAATAATGGAGCATAATAATAGGTGTTTTTAATTCGAAATTTTAGAAAAAACTAAAGGATCCAGATGTTTGTGCTTTTATGGTAGAACCAATTCAAGGAGAGGCTGGTGTCGTGGTACCTGATCCTGGCTACTTGAAAAAAGTTCGTGAGTTGTGCACCAAATACAACGTTCTATGGATAGCTGATGAAGTTCAAACTGGACTATGCCGAACTGGAAAGTAAGTTGAATGTATGTGCTATCACCAAAGTATTCAATTTAAGCATAATAGAGAATAATGCCTAGTCAATATTTTATGTCTTATCTTACAAAGAAGTAACTAAAGTGCCACTCATCAATCGGGCTGAATTTTTTTTTATAGATAATTTTTTCTCATGTAGTTAAAAATCACAAATAAACTTCCAAAAACTCATAGATTTGAAAAAATGTTTAAGTATTATCGAAAACTATTGTAGATGTTTAGGAAGAGAAAAATATCGTAATTTTTGCAAAATTTATTTTACTTTGCGTTTGTAAGCAACTACTTTCCTTTAAAAAAATGAGTTGTATACAAATATTACAGTTACTTTGAAAAAAAGCGGCTATGATCCAGCAAAATTAAAAGGAATATTAAAAAAAAAAAATTTGTGCAATCTTAAAAAAAAAGTATGTGTTTTACTTTTAAGGAAACAATTTTAAGGTTTGAAACAAATACAATGAAATCACGATGTAAAAACATGCCGAACAAATACACAGCAAAAATAAATTATTAAATCGTGAATATGATGATACATATATTTGTCTTATTATAGAAACTTGCACTGAATTAGGAAACTCAAACGGAAATTCTAAAACTCATTGAAATATTTACAAAACGTGAAGATGCATTCATTGATGAACAAAATATACTTCTCTATCAGAGATTCAAATCGAAATGGAGACATGATTCTTAATATGAAAATAAATAAAGGACAAAATACAGAGAGGAGAGTTACGAAAAAAAATAAGAAATATGGAGTGAAATAACTGAAATGTCACATAAGAAAGCGGATGCTCTTTTCTTTACAAAAAATAAAATCTTACATAAATAGTGAAAATTTTTCTTATAGTATTCCTGTAGCTCGTCATTCATTGGGGTTGAAGAAAAACTTTAAAATTACAAGATTTTCATATGCTGCTTATTAAGCTTAAGACACATTTTTACTTTATTAAAAATTTCAAGAATTTAATATGCATTTTTAAAAAAAATATATTTTGAAAGTTTGTTTGTTTAGAATTCATGTTAATTTGATTTAAGGTAATAATAGCTTCATTAAATGATTATAGTTGCCCAAACCATGAAGTTCAAAGCCCTGTTTGCTGAAAATGTCTCTTCAATCCCTATGCTTAGGAATTTTTTTATTAATTATATTTTATAGTGATTAAAATTCATTATAAATTTTATATTATCTATCTATCTATATATAACTTAGAGAATAAAGGAAATTTTGTGTCTGAAAGGGAGTATTTCTTAAAAAACTTTTTCTCCTAATAGTTTTTCGGAGATAAATAGAAGTGAAAATATTAATCACATTTTAAATAAATAAAATTTTTCATGTAGCAAAACTATCATTTTTTTTAGGTGGTTGTGCGTTAATCACGAAAATGTTAAACCAGATATCCTATTATTGGGAAAAGCTTTATCTGGCGGAGTATATCCAGTAAGTAAAAATGACTATTAAAAAGTACTTATATATTTTTTTCGGTATTAATACTTCTGTATTAATAAACAAAATTTATGTCATCAAACTATTGCAAAATGATATTTATTGTAGCATTTTAATCTCATATTTGATAAGCAGTAAATACATGTAAATCTTTGGCAACATCTTCAATATAAGTTCAAAAAGTTTTGGGCCTTTTTATTACTTCTTTTAGGTGGTAGTGTTTTGATTTTTCATGCCATTTTTTATTTTAATTTTAAAACAGTAAATTATTATTTTTCCTTTGATTATTTCTTTTATGTGATTGTGTTAATGATGCACACATTTCAAGCCAGTGTTCAACTGTTGTTTATAATATGGAACCATTTTTTATTTTTATTTTAAAAGAGCAAATTAATTTTAACTAGAAGTGTTTGAATTTCGGTTATAGTTTCACGGAAGAATTGAGACCGATAAAATCTAGAAATCGCGAGACTGATAAAAATCACATAGTCGCGAATTCAGAAAAACAGCCTACACATCAAAAAAGAAAATTAAGATATAAGTTACTTTTACATCGTATGTTCTTCCAGTTAATAATAAAAATTAAGGATTAGATACCATTTAAATTTAGCTATTTTATTATTTTTCGTTTAGATCTGCTCAACAAAGACTTGCAAATAGAAAAAGTGGCATGAACGATGACCATTAAATTCAATGATAATATTAATATCCACAATTGATAAATCTTTTATAGCTTCATTATTTGCTAACAATAAAAGCATATCATAATACTCGCGAGAATTTCAATTGAATAATTAAAAAAAAAAAAGAAAAGTAAACTATGCTTTTTCTTTTATTAACCTTGATTGCGATTCAAGATTGTGATTTAAAGAATAAATTTTGAATTTCACCAACCAATGATTTGCATCATTTTCAGGGACGGTTTGAAAAACGTATCATGTGATACGTGATACACGAATTTGTATTTTTCAAAGAATTTTTTTTCAAATGAATTAATTGTAAGTATTCATTATTTTTTAATTTTATAAATGACAGCTGTTATGAAATACTGACTTGATAATCCAACATTATTTATTTATAAATTACAATAAAAAAATAATTTTCTGCAATTTTAATAAGAAAAAGGTAAGTTGTATTACTTAATAACGAATTTAAATTCTATTACTTACAATCAATAATTTTTTCTGACATTTAATTGAAAGAATACTTTTTTACAATTTTATACTTAATTTCAATAGTTATTTTCATTTAATCAATATTTTTAAATTTCATCCCTAAATTGTAGACACGTTAATTGAAAATAAAAAATCAGCTATGGAATTTCTTAATTGACCTTACAATTGGTATTAATATAAAGCTATAAAAGCTATAAATAAAGCTATATGGATTTGAGAACTGATGGGCTAATCTTATTTTTCTTTGTACAAACACTTCCACGTAATTTAAACTTCTAGTAATGATATTTATTTCTTGTTTTTTAGGTTTCCGCTATCTTAGCCAATGATGAAGTTATGCTGGTTATAAAACCTGGAGAGCATGGTTCAACTTATGGAGGCAACCCTCTAGCTTGTAAAGTTGCCATGGCTGCTCTTCAGGTAAAATAAACTGTTGGCATAAAAATGTTTATTACTAATTAGTCTAGTTTATTAATAATTGAATGAAAACATGTAAATACAAAATTATAGTTAAGCATTTTAATTACGTTATAAATATATATTATAGATAGCATTTTATTCATAATATTTTATTTCAGACATTTTTGTTTGAAAAATAAAAATAATTTAGCTTAAATTTAGTATCGAGAAGTTTTCCATTATTCGATTATCAGCCAAATTTCACCACAAAAGTGGGAATTTTTAGAAATGATACCAAAGGCAGCTTGAGCCCCCAGCAACAACTATTTGGTAAAAGGTTATTTGGTTTTCAACAGCAACAACTATTTGGTTTTCTTTTTAAATCAATGATTAAAAAATAAAAGAATTTTGTCTTAAGAAAAACTGTTGAAACAAGCATGATAATTATTTTAGACCAACACCAGCCGAAGGAATTCATTATAGTTTCTAACAGCACTAGTTAGTGCTCCCAATTAAGACCAAAATGTGCTTACACTAAATTATTTTAACATTTTTATAAAGAATTAAAATGTTTGTACACTTATTATGATCTTGTTACTAAATTATATAAAATCTCCAATTATGGTGTTTTTACTGCATTTATTTTTTTAAAAAAATGGATAGTTTTTAAATGCATTTTTTTCACTGTGAGTTTCGATGTTTTTTTAAGTGTTAAAAATATCTTTTTGATATAAAAATAGAAGGAGAAATAAAATTTAAGTTTATACATAAAAACTTTTCACGTTTTGCTTTCATTGTCTCCTGCCATGGTTAAAATAAAAATATGCAAACAATTTATACATAAATTTTAGTGATGGTTGCTTTTAATAGAATTATACATGTAAAAATTCATTTGTTCTTAGCATAATTTACCTACAAACATTATGTTTGAACAACTAAACTTCATAATATGTGATTTTGTATATAAAATACATGTATCTTTTATATAGGTGTTAGAAGAAGAAAAACTTGCAGATAATGCAGAAACGATGGGAAAATTGTTCAGATCTGAACTTGAAAAACTATCTAAAGACAAAGTGAGAATAGTTCGGGGCAAAGGTCTTCTTAATGCGCTAGTCATCAATAAAAGTAAGTTATTCTTTCAAAAACGAAGCTCCAATACAAATAATTTTGATTGCAACAGCAAAATTTTAAACATTGCCGTGCAGGTGAGATTTATATTTAAAATCTGAGTTTTGAGAAGTAACTTTCAGAAACCACTTAATTATATAGTCTAAGTTTCACGTAATTCGGTAGGCAGTTTTCTATGAATTTTAATAATTTATTTTATAATTTTTTTATACAATGGGATCGAAATTCCAACAAGAAGTAATTTTGATGGAAAATGTATTTTTTTCATAAACAAAGTGTTTTTTTTTTATGTAGTTCTCCATTTAATAACTTTGAACTGACATGCATGAACATGTGTTTTCTTTTGCTTGGGAAACATTTTATTATACAAATAGCACAAAATTCAAACTTTGTATGAATTTTGAAGCAGTCTTAATTTTTTTTCCAACAAAAAATTTAAGGTTGAAATGAATGCAACTGCTTTCTGTGGATGCAACTTTTTTTTTGATCTTTTAAGAGTTTTTTTTTTTTAATGAAAATTGTGAAGTAGGATTCAGTTTAATTTAATGTCTTTTTAGCATGTAACTAACTATAAGCTTTCAGAAAAAGCTACAAGATAAGTAAATCTTGAAGAAGTTAAGAGTTGTGCCATCACTCCTTGATGTAAAAGGTAATAGGGTTTAATGCAAATCTTACTTTTCCAGACTGCGTAGTCAAATTATTCAACAAGCAACATATTCTCAAATTATTCAATAAGCACCTTTTAAGCACTCAAAAATATTTTTAAGCACTTTAAAAAAATATCATTATTTAGGCAGGGTTGGAAAGTTTTTGATAATTGATAGTTTTATCTTGTCTAAACCATCATGTCAAAAAAAAAAACCTTTTGTCATTGTTTTTCACAATTGTCAAAAATCATGAAATTTTGAATTATGTAAAACAAATGGCGTTTTCATACTCTACGGACTGACAATAAGCTGAAATAGATTGGGGTTGAATTAATTGTGAAAACGTTGAATAGAACAATGTGAACTGTGCCTTTTTGCATAACTCGAAGCAAAAATCAACACAGTAAAGGAAAAATCCCATTTTGAAAAAGGGAAAATTAAGCACTTTTTAAATACACCCAGTGAAAAAAGCACCTTTAAGGGCTTTTAAAAAACGCTATGCACTCTGTTTCCCATTTAAAATTGTTTTAAAAATAAAAGTTGATTTTGTTTCACTAATCAAATCATTTACTAATCTAATGACAATGTTTTGAAAAGATTATTAATGACACATTCATTTGTTTCTTTAGGTTTTGATACTTGGGATATTTGCATTAAATTGCGTGACAAAGGTCTTCTAGCCAAACCCACCCATGGAGACATCATTCGATTTTCTCCACCCTTGGTAATAAATAAAGAACAGATGACACAATGTATTGAAATCATTCACAACACAATCGCTGCTTTATAAATAGACATGAAGAATTAAATTAACCATTAAATACATTTTTATAAAGTTTGTATTGTATAAATAAAATATTTTTTTACAGTGTTTTATGGTGTAGATTGGCTGCATTTTTTAAATGGAGAAGAGAGTGACTTTAGCTTTATTAAAAAAAAAAATTGACAAATACAGTCACAAATAGCTGGTTTAATACAGTTTGAGGAAATGCTTTACCACAGGTTATTCATTCAAGGAAAAAAAACAACTATTCAATAAATAAATAAAGCATAAGCACCAGAAAAAAAGGTCTTTTCATAGATGGGGCTAGAATGGAGATTGGGAAAATTTTATATTTTTCTCTTTATGTATTTTGTTTACTAACTACTGCTAATTCTATTGAGAATTGTTTTTCAGGCTTTATAAATGTAATTTTATTTACTAGGTTAACTAAATTACTGGGTTTATTAACTGACAGGGTTGGCAAGTATTTGACACAAGACGGTTTTTACCGTCATGTCAAAAACCCATAGTTTTGGTAAAACTGTATTTTTATTTGAGTTTATTAATTTTGTAAATTAATTCAAGCGCTTATGTCTTGCCCATCCAGTTCCACATCCATTGAAAGAATCTTTTCGAATTTTGGACTCATCCATACTAAACTCAGAAATCGTCTGGGCAATGAAAAATGAGCAAAATTAGTCACTTGCTATCGTATGCTTTGGCACAGTGACCCCGACTACTGAACATGTAACTTTGTTTGTAATTAAGTTTTGTTTAATGTGCTTTTTCAACTGAATAAAAGTTTTTAACTTGACAAAATAGCAGTAATTCTTGACTTAGTGTTTGTTAGTAGTTACAAGTTTTTAAAGTTTTGTTTAGCTTATTTCTAATATTTAAGAAATGCCAAATTTTAAATTCTTCTTTTTAGTTCTTGGCATCTAACATAGTTGGGNTTGTTTGTTTGTTTATTTCTAACAATTAAGAAGTGCAAAATTTTGAATCCTTTGCAAATCAAGCTATAATGAAAAAAGTAAGTATCACTATTTTCAATAAGTATATTACAATATTTCTGTATGAATGTATATCCTTCTATAAGAATACATGTATATAATCGCAATAGCAATCATTTACAACATTCATTTATAAAGGCAATTATGTGAAATTAATATATTGTCCGCTATATGCCATAAATGAAAGAAAACAGTAGGTTTTTGACGGTTTTTACCACCGTCATGGCAAAAACCAGTTTTTGACGGCAAAAACCCAACCCTGTTAACTGATACAGTTTAACTAATCCAAATAGAGCTATAACAAAAAGATTTTTATGGGATGTTAGTTTTTTAAATAAAACATTAAACAAGGAATTGAGATCATTGGTTAAAACAAAATATCATTTTTATTACAATAATTTAAACGAAAGAATATTTCACTGTTTTCATTTTTTTAACACATTGAAAGCAGAATACTGCAGCATAAAACAAAAAATGTAGATAGAACATAGAGAATATTTTTTTCCATAAAAATATTTTAAGAAATGTACTTTTGTTCCACTTAGTTGATGAAAATATGCAAGTTTTTCTTGTTCATAGAGTTTTATTCATAACTCGCAATAAGTACCATCATGTATACACCAATTATTAAGGCTATCACTTCTTTAACTGACTGCCAAAAATTAGTTTCTTCCAGGAGATCAGGAATGACAGAAACAGTTGCAATGTAGATAAAACCACCAGCAGTAAAAGGAAGGATAAGGTTTGTGGCTGCTGCATTCAAACCTCCAGCAAACAAACTGAATGCAGTTCCAGTTAAAGCACCAACTGCTGTAAGCAACTGCAGCATAATAGCCTGAATAATAATAATAAAAAAGATTAATAATCTATTTAAATTTGGAGTCAATTTAATAAAACAATTACTTTAGTATACTGGAGCTTGCATTTTTTTTTTTTTTTTAAAATAAGGGATTATCTGTACATTGAGATATTTTAATGGTTCATGGGGGTGACCTCAGATATGCTAATTACTTCATACTTTCTCTGAATAAACATACTTTTTTTAAACAAATTTGGATTTCTGACTCTCAGGTAGCCATGCTTTGGAAAGCTTGGTCAGGAAAGTAGTAAAGTACCCTGAATGATTTTGCATATTTCGCCATATCTTGAAAACTTTTTAAGCGAATCGAAATTTTTTTGCCAGGGATGAGATTGGCCAAAAGGCAAAAAAGCTGAATTTTCACGTGAGTAAATCTTACGTGAGTGCAATTATTTCAAAATAAAATCCAGACGATTTAAGATAATAAAGATAATAAATAACTATGTGTTGATATAAAATTGTGTACTAATTTATTAATATATGAATAATTACATTGACACTTAACATTTAGTAAAAAGTAAAATTACAAATTGAAAAAATAAAGTTGGAAATTATATTTTTCTTCAGTCACAAAGGAGTCAATTATCTCTGCCTAGCTTAGCACACTAAACTACTGAGAACATACATTAACATTTCATTTTTTTTTAATAAATACTATTACGTGATTTATAGCAAAAATATCAGTAACAATATTCTCATCTAGTTTCGCTGATGTCGCCTATACATATACCAATAGTTGTCGATAAAAAAAAAAGCGACATTTATAGTACCTAATTCAAGAAAAAAAACTTACTTCTTATAAGAATTGCGATAAAGGATTCACAGTATTGGATTTTGAAATCACGGGAATATGAAACTCCATGTTGGATTTCAAAAATGCGAAAATACAAATCATGATGCCTAATTTTTAGATCGCGTAAATATGAATCACAATGCATAATTTCTATATCCCGTGAATACCAATGAAAAGCTTAATTTTTAAATCACGTATAAGTACGAAAATCGATGTTTGTTATTACAGCCGCATAAAATAATCACACGACATTGAATTTTAAACTCGCGTGAATACGATTTTAAAAACACGTAAACTCGAATTGCTACATAGGATTAAAAAAAAAAAGAAGCATAAATATAAATAGCGATATTGGATTTTTAAACCTCGTAAATAAGAACTGCAATGTATAATATTGAAATTGCATAAATAAGAATCGCAATGCACAACTTTTAAATGAGGTAAATAAGAAAAATCACTGTTTGATACTAAAATGCAGCGACATCTGAATTACGAAAATATAAGCTATCTAGCGGGCGGGTAAAAATATGGAAAATCTTATTTTCTACACGTAAAAGTGGAGAAAATAGCTAAAATTATTAACAATGTGGAAGGGTTGGCAGCTACATAGTTTGAATTTTCTGTTTATCTTTGAAAATCGGAAAGAAATATAATTATTCTATTTCAACGGCTGAATTCTCAGAGAAAGCGGAATATTTATTTTAAAAAAAAAAACTTTTAGAGACTCAGAGTTTTTGATAAAAAGGCTGAAATTCGAGAGACAAAAGCGAAAAAGGCGGAAATCCGATAAAAAGCGGAAAAATCTTATCCCTGTTTTGCACACAATTATAAAATTTGTTTGTCCAAAGATAATTCCTTGCAAAAAATAATCTGAATAATTTTGAATTGTAATGTATACAAATTTTTACATAATTTTAAATAATAAAACATTCTAAGGTAAACTACAAGATTTGAACAAAACCAGTTGAACAGTTCAAGAAAAATTGAATTTTAAATATATGGCTTTTTAAAAATTCGATCTCCTTAGGAATTATTCAATTGATTTTGATCGAAATTTTGATTCCCTTGAAAAAATACACAATTCTTCAATTTTGAAATATGTCAGATAATAAAAACTAAAAAAAAGAAAGTTACAGAAGACAAATTGAAGCTTTGTTGATTGTCCAGTGACATTTAAAAAAAAATTATTTAATAGGTACAATTTATTTTTTTAAAACTTGAAATGGCAAGACATATATTTTATTTTACTTCATTGGCAACTTCTAGGATACAAAAGGAATTGTATTAAACATACATTCTAAATATTTTCATGAAAAAGTTTGTGTCAAACCACTTACATCTAAAAACTCTAAATTTCTTTTGGAACAGCCCTGTCAAAAATTATGCTATTATAAATACAGTCGAACTTGTTTATAGTGAGAACATATGGACTGAAGAAATTCCAGCAATCTGGTTAAATTAAGAGTTTATCAAAAGGATCTAAAATAAAAGCTATCATAGTTCACAATCAACTAGGAAATGTTTAACAGCTAGCTTTCTCCTGATTTTTTATTTAAATTGAAAAGGGGAAAAAAAAAGAGTATGCCTTGTTTGTTTCACTTTGTAATGTTTTATGGCTTTGTTTGAAATGCATGACATAAAAAATTCAGGAGACTCAAATATTTTTATTAGGAACATACAAGAAGACACTTAAGCAACAGGAAGTTGAATGTATCAAATGCCTTGTTCCACATCATCTCTCAGCTATTGTAATAACTCCACAATTTTTTTAAATTTTTAATCCTTCAATGCTCTACAACCTTGTGGCTCAAATGGGTGTCAAAATAATCCATGATAAGACAGGTGAGAGAACTCAGATTGTTATACAATTTTTGAACAACATAAAATAAAGATTTTTTAAAATATTTTAGAATGTAATGAAATTTCTACAGTGTCAGATTTTAAATTTTTAGTTTTTAACGAAAATAATCTTTAAGCAAGTTATAGTTATGAAAAATTATTTCTTGTTAAATTCAAGTTACGCTTGAAATAACAGAAAAAAAAAACTTTAAAAAAAAAAAAATTCCCTGTTTCACAAGAGATTTTATTAAATAAAGGCAGACAGATAATATAAGTTTGACTGCATTTAATAAATTTATAATTGAAGGTTTTTTCAAACCAAAAGCCTTTCTTTTGATTTTAGGCAATACTAGCAAGTGTACAGTTTTATCAAAACTAATTTATATTGCTCATAAGTCAAGTTTGTTTTGATATGGAAATTAATAAAAAATATATTTTAAATGTATTAAAAAATTAAATAATTTAAATGAATACCTTTCGTTTAGTACAGCCTGACTGTATGAGAATTGCAAAGTCACCAATTTCATGTGGAATTTCGTGTAATAAAATGGTCACAGTAGTTACTAATCCTATACTTTGACCCGCAAGATATGAAGCTCCAATAGCTAATCCATCAGTGAAATTGTGCATAAAATCTGCTGCCAGATTTAAATAACCAGCAACCATAATATCTTCTTCATCTATAAAAAAAAAAAGAAAGCTTTGTAGAATAAGAGATTAGTAAAAATAATATTGTAGAATAATAACTCTGGCAGCTAGTTTTTTTAATTCCCATCAAAAAAAGATAGATGGAAAAAAAAATGAAACTAAATTATTGTAATGAGTAAAAAGTGCAACTGAAACCAGTTAAGAATCTTGTACCAAAACATTGTTATTTTAAACTGTATCTGCAACACCTGAAATCATGAGAGTGGCAACTGGGGGTCCAATCCCTTTAGATATTTGGGGAGTCAGAACTCAACATTTTGAGAAAAAAAAAATATTTCTGTTTTATTTTGCACAAAAAATAATGTATATGTTTTTTTGCACAAAAATTTATTATAAAAATAATTATTATGTATAAAAAAAGCAAAAATATGTATTAAAAGGAAATAAACCTCAATAAAAAAAGAACCACATCAAAAAATAACAAAACAAACATTTACAAAAATAAAATAACATAGAAAACTGTCATTTTAACCTTTCTCTCAAAAGAGCAATAAACGATAATCAGATTCATCAAAATGTAAGAGGTAACCGTAAAACACAAAAAATAGTTCAGTCAGAAGAGCAGATGAAAGTTTGGGTTCTTTATAGTAATTTTATTTTGGGTATTTTCCCATATCTTGAAGCGAATAATCAAAAATTCTTTTGAATACAATTATTAAGTTTTTATATTATATTACTTTAATAATTATTTGTTGCATTTTGTTTTTTATTTGATAATAGCTGAAACATTTAGAATTGTAAGGCATAAAACTTTTTTTTTACATGATCTTGAAGTAGTAGTAATCATAAAATATAAAGCTACAAAATGAGTCATATAGTTTATAAGAATTAAAATTTTAAACATATAAAATTTTTTTGAAAAATTCAATGTGATGGTCTATGCCTCCAGCAGTTTGCTTTCTTTAAGTATACATGAGGCAGACGATTAAGAGGCTGCCCAGAGATAATTTCTTTGATCTTTATTTCTGTGTACGTCAGACAGAGTTTGTAGCACCTTTCACATGCATACTAGAGTAGTAATTACGACTAATATTGTCTGATTTCATTTTCAAGTTCAGATTGTGACTGTTTTATCCAACTATAAAAGTAATTAAAAATTCTAAAAATGTTTCAAAAACAGTAATTATGGGAGAAAATATATCAAGATGCTTAAATTTTTTGTAAGAATGCATTGAATGCTATTGTTAAGAAATAATTTTGATTTAAAAGCATATCTAGTTATTTTTTGTCATATTTTTGTCCTGTGTTCAGAAAAAGACTTTCTTATCAATATGTGTCTTTCGGCACTTATACACTAAAATAACTCTGCATCATGCTCAGCAAATCTAGAATTGCTCACGCAGTTCTTTTTAGATTATTTTGCAAATCCCAGTGGAGTACAAATTTTTGTAAAAGCAGCAAAAAATCAATATATTAGAGTTGATTGATTTCTGATTTTTAACTGAAAAATTTATAACTTGTAAATTGGAAATTCTCAATTGAAAATCCTCCTAAAATTAGCTGCTAATATTAGCTAACAAGTCTTGGTTTTAAGTCTTGGCTAACAAGTCTTTAAGCTTGCAAGTTTAAAATTAATTTGACGCCTCCGTGATTTAAGTTGTTGCAACATTTCACGATGCGGAAACATCCTCTAATAAAGGAAATTCTCATAGATTCAAACTCATGAGGTAAAATCAATAGAGAGATTAATCCTTTTGCTTATGTTTGTTTATAGCAAATTGAAGAATTATTTTTTATTGTTCGGGAAATTTAGAGAACTAGAGTGATTGCGTATTTTAATTTTGTTCTCATCAAAAGGTAGACAGACCTCTGATGCCCATAACTCTTATTAAAGGATTTCTGAACATGAAAATATTTTTAACTGTAACATGTTTATATAAAATTTCAAACAGACTATTTTTGGTCTTAATTGAGATCTGTAAACACAGAAGGGATGGCAAGTTTTTGACAATTGACAGTTTTAACCAAGGCTTTATCCCCATAAGCAGAATATTTTCAAATGTTCTGCAACAGGACTCATTAATTTATACAAATGTTCTGCAAGCATTTCACTGCGAAAAAAAGTCAACTTTAAGTTAAAATACTATATTTTCACTTATTAAAATACAGGATCATACACAGATACACTACATTATTTTTTAAACCAAGGCAAACATTCTAGATTTGTTACTTTTTCAATCACTTTTGAAGTACAAATTTTGTTAATGACGACGATGATGAATTATTAATAAAATACCTATGATATGAAGGTCCGAACATTAAAATAAGGGCTGCCTTAAAAATCTTTCGAAGGGACAAGTGCCCAAATGGTGCACCATTTGCAAACACAAACATTCGCTGGCTGTTGTTCCAACAACTTCTTCATCTCCATCAAAAGCATTTGGTCTTTCAGAAACAATTCTGTCAATCGTGGATCCCCACGATTCACAAATTGCTTCTGAAATGGGAATGGAAAATATAAAAGTCATAAACTTTATGAAATTGGAAATCTCGGAATTTAAATCTTTTACGGCTTGATTTAGAAGCTTTCTTGATAAATTGGTGATCGATTTCTCCTGCTGTCTGCTAAACACTGATACATCCATTTTATAAAAATGTTATAGCCAAAAGCTTATTCTTTAATTTCCTCCTCAGAATGGCAAAGATATGGGAGAGGGAGAATACTGACAAATGTTCCTCTTTTAAAGCAACATCACTCCAGGGAAACAGCAAGTGGTCAAAGCTAAAGAGAATTCTATTCAAGATACAAATTGTTCTGCAGGATTTTGTTTGTTCTGCGACGTACGTCACAGTTTTAGGCACTTTCTGCTTCTGGGGCTTTATCTGTCATGTCAAAAATCACTTTTTGCCATAGTTTTTGACAAGTGTCAAAACCTCTAAATTTTAATGTAAGGATACTTATTAGTTATTATAAATAAGAAGTATTTCTAAATAAACATACATAAAAAATTGCAAGTGATCAATCAATTATATTCTTAAATTATTTTGATATGAAACTCTTTTTGTTTTGACAATTAAAATAAAAAAATTAGGTTCGAAGCTTTCTATACTCCCAGTTCAATGTTCAGTTTTCTATGAATAAGACAGAAAATCAAAACTATTCTTTCAATTGATGCTGAGGTGCTTAGTCTAGAAAGTAGACATATTAAAGCTATTAAAACAACATGTAATTAGGAAATTTATTCTAATAGTTGTACTAAATATTAATAGTACTTTAATAAAATCCTTGAAAAATCATCCCCTAAAATAATTG
This sequence comes from Parasteatoda tepidariorum, assembly GCF_043381705.1. NCBI lineage: Eukaryota > Metazoa > Arthropoda > Arachnida > Araneae > Theridiidae > Parasteatoda > Parasteatoda tepidariorum. Next base: position 48,982,467 of record NC_092204.1, on the reverse strand, counting down.
AAGAAAATCAATAAAATGATTGAAAACATTATTAACTCATTTAAACAAGCATTTATAATTTTCCAATTATAATTTCTACTATTCAGTGAACTAATTATACATTAATATAATTAACATTAGTTCACTAATATTAGAAATAGTCATATACACATAAGCAGCAGGAGCGATGAAAATTCTCAGAGCCTAATCAAGTTTCTTTTTGGATCCAAAATTTTCACAAACCTTTAGCTTTTTTTTTTAGTACAATAATTTATTCAAAATATTTTTGGAAAATAAAGTTTATATAAGAACAAAATTAATTTGATTTTACATAATTCTTGAATAAACGAGCATATAACAGAAATCAAATATATTGAAATAGTAATAATTTTCTAAATTAAATTAAAGGTCCCACTTATTAACTTAAGGAATTTAAACTAATAAATACACAAATTGACATGTTTTTTAACAAGAAAAAGTTTTCAAAATGACACATTTTTTAACAAAAATTTTGTAGAAGTTTGATTAGACCAAAAATTTTCCCTGAATTTCCCTTAAAGCCTTGTTCGTGCAGTCAGACATACTCTACTCCCTTGAACATAATTAGTAACAAAAAATATTGAGAATCAATAAAAAAAATTTATGTTGAGATCAGACAACTATTGGGGAACACTTTAATTTTACTTAATCAAAAAAAAAAAAAAAAAAAAAAAAAAAAAAANAAAAAAAAAAAAAAAAAAATCTGCTATAATTGTAACATAAAAATTGAAAAAATTCTATCAATATCACAGGCACTGCAACCCCTACAATCTTTGAAATATAAAGCTGGACAAAAGTCTCATCCTTATAACCGCTTTGATAAGAATGCTTTAGTTTTATAACATACTTTAAGTATGCTTTACCTTCCCTTTATATAATTGGGTATAACTTAATGAGTTATGTCACACTTTATTTTTTCATGCAATTATTCCCATTTTTGAGATGTCAGTGTTTTCACTACAGCGCGAGAATGCGAGAATCTCGCATATTTTTCTACTATCTCGCATTAAAAAATTATTACCGCGAGAAATTAGCTCATTCTATAAATCAATTTCAAAATTCGCGAATTTCTCGCATTTTAGAAAAAGCTTTGAATTACGCCATTTAGAATAAAATCCGTTTCACTTTTCCTCCTGGATCTTTCATTATTTTCAACATCTGCCCCGTTATCTAGCTTCCCTATTTGCGAGTATTGTTCAGAACCTTTTCGAACAACAGAACACAACCCCTCCGAACCACAGAACCCCTTTCAGAACACATTTCTCTGCAACCACCTGTTTACCGTAGGTAAGGTTTCTTTATGCAAGACGTTCAAATTTTTTATGCACTAATGTAAGATGGACGAATACCTTGTAAAGGCAAAATCTTCTATGATGATGTATTATAATTAAAGAAATGATTTTATTTTCGAGAGTTTTTGTGTTTTTTTAGCTCTTAGAAATCTCACTTAACTTTTTGAAAACTCGCCCTGTTTTTGAGAAAGGGTGAGAAATTCTCACCCATTTTTTTTCTATGATGAAAACACTGGATGTGGTAACCAGTTTTACAAAAAATAACCATCTCTTTAAAGAGTTGAAGTAATTGTTTTTCTTTCATTAAAGCCCCTTGCCTCATTCTATTTAAATATAAAATAAGTTAAAAATATGACCCAATCTCCTCACAAATGCTTAAATAGATTTTCAGCTGTGCAGCAAATCTATTTTGCAATACTGATTAAAAATATTTTAGTTAGTTAATAAAAAAATATTTTAGCTAAACATAAAAATATACAAGATTCATTAAACTAGAGACAATAATAAAGTATGAGATAAATAAGGATATTGAAGTTATTTGAACTTTACCGTGATCAGATTTATCAAGCTGAGTATTTGAATCTTCATTTGCTTCATCACTTTTTTCTTTCTTTTCTTCATGAGTACTATCCTTGTCAGAAACTTTCTCTTTAACTTCAGTACTTGCCTCTTTAGGTTTTACAGTTTCTTTAGATGCGTGTGAATGTGAATGACCATGGCCACCTTTAACTATGCGAATAAACTTTTCTACCATGAGAAACACCAATATGCCACCCAATACTCCTAAGCCAACACTAAGGTCGTGACCATGCACATCAGAATCTCCACTATCTTTTGATTTAGAATGAGAATGTGAATGAGAGTGCGAATGAGGACTTTCATCAGTTAGGGAATGAGCAAGAAGAGCATGTGGAATGAGATGAAGAAATGCATCTCCTAACAGACCACCAGAAGCAAAACTAAGCAAAATTTTCAGAAGATTCTGATGCTCATCGCGTCTGTGAATGGGAATGAAAAATAAAATAAAAAAAGGGAATATACTGATGATAAAGGTGGATCCCATCCCTTGTAACCATAATGATAAATTTGCCTCATCCCTTGGTTTGTGAGGTTTCTTTGAAGGAATGTCTTCTTTAGCTTTTGCAAATTGTTGATTTGCTTGCTGAGAATACTTAAATGATGGTTTCTCATTGTGGTGGTGATGATCGTGTGCATGTACACCATCGTGATGATGACCATGGGAATGTATTTCATCGTGATGCTCGTGGGAATGACCATGATCGTGACTATGAGCAGAAATAAAAATAAATAAGTTTAACAAAATAAGTACACTCATAATTCTTCTCAAAACACACAGAGTCCTCATTTTAAAGCGATTTTTAAGCTCAGTGAGGAAGGGAAAAAGTATATGAATTGACTTGTAATTGTCAGCAAAAATATCAGATCTATAGCATCTCAAAACTAACACCTCATCAAACAAACTGACAAATTTTTTTTGAAGTCCGGTTTCTGGATTTATTTTTTCTGAATGCATAATAGCGTATAGCTCACTTTGAAAAATAATCCGGAATTTCATATCTCAATTTATAGTGAAATTCTAATGAGATTAATAAATAATTAAATATTTTTTGAAGAAATTGTAGTTCTTTTAAAAATTGAAAAGATGTGGTTGTGTTCAATTAACTAGAGGTTACAAGTGATCCCCTTCATATTTTATTTTTCTCAATAACTATAACTTTAATTTCTAAATAAGTAAAAAAAGCGAAACTTTGCGTTTACATGTTTGTAAATAATTTAGAAAGTGTAGATTGGGTGAGTTTTACGAAAATATTACTCAACTAAGATAAAGTTTTCTCAAATGTAAGAAAATTGCTTCACAGTATTAATCTGTAATAATAACGAGATCACTCATAGTCTTTGATGATGAATCTGTGTATATTCAAGATGACTTTTGCTGTCAGTAGTCATAGCGTCTTTTAAAATTTTTTTTCTTTCTATGCATTGTTTCTAAATTTCAATTGTAGTAAAAGTAAATGCATTTAAATTTATATCATTGTATAGAATGGATCTTTTAAACTCAGATTTTATTGACAAAGGATATTGCAACAAAGTTTTAATATGTCATCAGATACTTTACTCCCAATTATTCTATATTTTAAGTAATTTCATTATTTATTAATGTTTGACTTTTGTGGGGAGATTTTCCTAATGTGAACTGTCGCTCCAAATACAATCACCAAATAGTTTTTAAATTGTCAAATGTTTTAAAGAAAACACGTAGAGGTTTCAGTTTCTTTAAAATAAATGCAGATTATAAAAAAATGAATTAAAAAATGTATAATGGCCCATAATGTTTTTTATGGGCTATGTGGACACATATGTATTACTTGATGTTTCCAAAGGAATTATTTGATGCTTCTCTGGTTTGTTTCCAAAGGAAAATAAATTTTATCTCAATGATTTTGGATTAAAATTTAATCTGCTGATTCTGATTGTTAATAAGGTTTGATTTTAAGTTTTTGTGGAAATTTTTTTTTAATAGGCAATAGCTCATTTTAGTAACAAATTCAAAATGTAATTTAAATCATAGGTAATATTTCAATAAATATTTCACTAATAAGTTCAAAAATGTAATTTTGGAATAATAAAAAATTTTAGTTCTCTTTTGTTCTTAAATATATGCTTAGAATACTAGACACTTCTATACAACCGGCATTATCCATTTGCTGTTGCATCTTTCAGATCGTTTCTTAATCTATACCTGACAACTGTTTTTTATTTCTCAGTTTCTTATTGCCTAGAGCAAGCAAAGCTTACATAATTATCAGGATATGGAAATGAAGGGCAATATTGATAATGTTTATGAATGTAATTTCTGTTTTATATTCACTTAATTGACACAGTAGTACAACAGCTGAAGTATGTTGATATTGTTGCATTTAGAAAATAGTTATTTAATTTTTTGCTTTGCCAATTTAGAATTCTGTATAAAATAGGGAATTTATTTTTGAAAGTAAAAAATATTATCTCTCTCTCTCTCTTTATATATATATATATATATGTCGAATTTGAGTGTAATAGTGTAATATTTGAACAGATTGCAGCAGCCATCATCATGTAATACTTGAAGAAATTTCATCATCCACTTCCTCATTGAACTGTGCTAGCGAGAGTCCCGCAGCGAATCCAGGCTGGAAAAGTCCCAAATTTATTATTAATTCTTAATTTTTTATCATAGAACAATCTAATTTCACTTTCAATGCGGCGATCAATCGAGAAGGCAGCTCTCACCAATCATGTCACTGTTAAACCTATTTCCTTTTTTATCTATTAAGTGTTAAGTTTGATTATTAAATTATTGTTGTTATTCCCTCTTATGCTCCACAAAATCCTACATATATATGTATAAGGATTAACATATTGTCCGGAAGGAACCCATTTCAGGACACATAAAAAAAGTGGAAATACACTGTTAAAAACTAAGTGAATTGAAGAAGCTATAAATGTCCTCATTTCAATTGCTGAGTACTGTATATTATAATAGTAACTAAAATTTAAACAAATCAAATTAATGTAGTACTATAAAATTAAACATTTCCTTCATTTTCTTTTTAAAAAATTGCTACTTTCAAGTAACTTAATTTAGTTTCACACAGAATTTTAAAATCTATATTTATTATTATTTAAACTAAATAGTAACAATAAATTGTTTAAAAAATTATTTCAATATTTGATATTTCTTTTTAAGTTTGGTTGGAAAAAACATTTCTTCTAGGGCAGTTATTTTTTCACTGTAAAAGGAACTTGCCATTCTTTATATATATATATATATATATATATATATTTGTAATGTTATATCAAATTCACATCCAAAGAAACTTTTTCGAAAAACTATTAATTTAATAGAAATGACTGCAGCAGACAATGCTTTGGTGATAAAATCTTCTTTAAGGAAAAGCAATTACGCTATTGCTTTTAGTTTTTTATTTCATAAAATTTTAATATTATAAATCATATTTAAAAAAATATATACATAGACTTATTTAAAATGAATAATTTCTGTTATATGGAATGATATATCTAGATTTATGTATTTAAACTAAAATTTAAAGCAATTGTAAATTAAATAATCATTGAGTAGTAAAATAAATAAGTATTAGTCATTAAATTTAAAAATATCTGTCACTTATTTTGGTTTTAAAAACAGAAATTATCGTAGCTATACCTGTTTCTATAACGCTTGAGGACAATTTTAAAAAGGGAGAATGACAATTTTCAATAAATAAACTATTAAATAAACTATTAAATAACCAATTTACATATATTATGCCTATACGTATTGCCAAGTAATGCTGACATAAAATATATTAATTCTGTGTAGTAATTTTGTTTTCATTTCATTTGTAGAAGGGAATCAGCTATGTCCTTTAAAGGGGCTGATTGGAAGGTTCAGGTAACATGTTTGAAAATTCTATAGAAATGGTTGAGGAATAAAACTGAAAGTAAATACACTTTTTGTTTCTTTGCTTGATTGTCGTCTTACCTTTCACTAAAAAAGTTAAGTGTTTTAAAAGATTGTATGAATAAAATATTTTATTTCCTTAAAAAAAATGTGAACTATATGTTTTTGTTTATTTACATTTTATAAAAGCGGATTTTTGTTTTAAACAAATTTCTATAAAGCATGGTTGGTCTTAAAGCAAGGTCCATCAATAATCTATCATTTTTTTGTGTTATATATCTTTGCTCAGGCTTTGTTATCTTTACTTAGGCTTTACTTTACCTTGGATTATATATCTTTACTTTCATTATACTGACAGTTATACAAATTTCTCTTTGGGAAATTCTGTTCTTAGATTGTATGAATTTACAAACTTTTTATATCCAAATTATTTGCATTATCATTTGAATTAATTTATGGGAAACTAAATTCTAACTGTACAATTGTAACTCATTTATAAATTGCCAAAAATGAGTTAGAATATCTTTTAAACATCCATATGCACTCAAAAAATATTTAAAAATATAAGAACATAAAAATCGTGTTAGATTTTTAATTAAAGGGTTAGTGATTTAAAGAAATATTAATGAATTCTTCTCATGGACTCCTTATCATAAGAAGCATAAATTTATTCATATTTTGCAAATAATAAAGTTAACTCAGTATTGTTCTAATCAAGTGCTTTTTATATTTTTATTTATTTAGAATCAATAAATGTTATCAAAAATTTATCTTTTTATTGTAATGTGGTGGTGGAATTTTGAAATCTATTGCAATAAATAAACAATATGTAAATTTTTGTAATTTTTGCATAAAAAATTGATTTTGATGTAAAAACTTTCATTTTTATTTTAATTATTTTGAAATATGCATATTTTCAGGTAGTTTGTCAGAAAGTTATGCACTTAATTAATAGTAAGTGATCAAAATAATTTATTTATGTTAAGAAATAAGTTATTTTTATTTTGTTTGCAGGGATGATTTTCTATCATTAATGTGACTGAATAGAAGTTATCTGCTTAAATTTCAATTTTTTCTTGAAATACTGAGAGAAATGCTAGTGAAAGTAAGATTTTATGTTAATTTTTTCATTTTCTTTTAATTTATTACTTTGATCTATTTGTTTGTAACTTAAGTCCAGTTCTATTTGACTTCTTTGAAATAATATTTCCACCTTCTTTAATAAGACTTTTCCTTAGAAAATGTTGCATAATTAATGCTTAGTAATACAAATATTTTTTGTAATTTTGTTTAAACAATCTATTCAAAAATTGCATTATGATATGTTAAGAATGGCCTACTCATTCCTCTTATTAAATGCACATTCTGCATTTTAGTAACAGCATTTTCATTCATATGAAATAAATATGAGGAATAAAACTTGTTGCTTTATAACAAGTTGTAAATTGGGAAAATTTTAAATTTATATTGCAAAGGGGTTGCTCAGATGGGGCTATAAGAAATTCTATATTTTAAACTTAAATATGTTTCTTTAAATTATTGTTAGTAAACAATCTATTTCTAAAAAAGGAAATAAATAATATTGTGCCCTACGAAAGAGGCATTATGTTTATATCCGAAACAAATTAGCTAACATTTATGTTATACATGAAATTCTCTTTATCAACCAGCTTTTATTGAAAATTGTATGCAATAGAATCTCAATTGATCATTTTTCATGGTACTATTTATTTAAAGATATAGACATGGGAAAACAAAAAATGTGGCTCTACATAAAATATCAAACAAGGATTTGAAATTATGTGTGATGTAACAAAAAAAAATAGACTTGTAAATTTATAAAACTTACAATAAGTTAAAAATTATGATAAAATTACTTACTTATTGCAAACATATTTACAATGAATAAACTCATTTATTAATTTAATATATACAGTGACCACTGCTAATTAAATTTCCGATTTATGAAATAATTCGTTTTTTAAAATAAATCTGCAAGATCTGAATCATTATAATATCAAAATAGGTTAAAATCAACTTTTAATAGAATAATTATTGTTGTTTTGTAAAATTAAATGTTATGAATGTCTTTGTTTTAAAAATGAAAAAAGTCGTACATTTTCGTATTGGAATATTTAAAATATTCTCTCTTTTTAAATTCTGAAAGACTTTTAGTATATGGATGACTTATTCTCACTAACAAAAAGGAACAACGTTACAGGTGTGGTTTGCTTTCTTTGATGTTATTAAAGAGTCTGAGTTAGAATGAAACAGAGAAGGGTGATTTAAAAGATTCTAATTGTAAAATCTGTAAACTGGTTATGAGTTATTGATTACTAGCAAAATCAGCTGCTTTATAAATAGATGAATAGAATACTTGCTGCATTAAAAAATTAGATACGTTCTTAGAACAAATTAATTTTTATATGCAGCAGGTTCTGGATTCTGAAATTTTTTTGAACCTTATCTTTTCTTTTCAGTTCAAAAAATAAATTTTTGACATATGTAATTGTTTTAAATTGTTATTGTTATGTATTTGTTTGCTGTTCATTTTTTTGTAAATTGGTGTGAATACATAAAGTCCCTCATTATTTTGAAGTCTTTGAGGCTTTTTACAAATGTTGGCAATAGCTGTGGTTACTTTTTTGCCATCTTTATTCGCATCACTTTGCTCTTCTTTAGCCTTTGCAACTATTTAACGAACCATCAATACCACAAGTCTTAACGTTTTCATCAACTAATTCATAAGCATCAAACATGATGTTCAAGGCGTTTTTTCCGAGCTGTAACAACCACAACCTTTATGACCCCCTTAGCAAACAACTATTTGTTACAGGAGTACTTTGTTTTTTTTTTAACTGTATCAAAAATAATATAGGTATCAGAGCTAATCTTTACATTAAGGAATTAAATATTTTCCACAATTAAGCTTGGTATATATCATATATTATTTTATGTTTGTTTTATTTTAATTTTATAAATTAATGTTTTAAATCTGCTAAAAAAATGTGTATTTTAGTAATTATTCTTATTATTTCTTTCCAGAAACTCTGTTCCTGATTTTTATTGTATAAAGAAAAGTATCCGAGAAAAAACAACAGAAAAATGGATTTGGATTTCCTTTCTAGTATGGTAGATGAGGTGTCATTAGAAGGATTAGATGGAATAACCTTGACAATGTTGTGGAAACGTCTAGAAGACCGTCCTCATTTTCCTATTGCTTTAGATGAAGACTCTAAAGCTTTTCTCTGGGAATGTATTGCAGTTCATAAAGAAATTGAATTTTATGAGCTACCTGAACCCAGAGAATTTGTACCACCATATAATCGCTATGCAAATATTGATGAGGAGCTGGGTATAGTTATTGAACCTGTTGAAAAACTTAAGGATTCATACTTTCCTATTGTTCCTATTAAAGATGGTGAAATTAGAGGATCCTGTGCAACTTATAAAACCAGAAAATGCATCACATCAGCTGTTAGAAATGATGAGCATTTATTGTTATCATTTACTCAAGTTTATGAAAAGTGGGGAGAAAATTTTGTGCTGGTTTCATCACCTAAAGCAAGACTGCTTGCCTTAATTGGTACAGAATCTAATCCTCTTTTGGATTTTACACTTGAAGCTTATTGCTTACTTGAAAGAATTGGTCGCTCTCGCTATTTAGGTGAAGTAACTCAAGGTGATGATGGTCTTCTGTCTTTGAAGACTTCATTCTGTAAGCAACTGCATTACTATAGGAAGAAGCTTTCTAATAAGGGCCTTATAACAAAACAAATTCATTACTTGAAAAATAAAAGAGGAACAACATCAAATGGCTGTCTTCTACACCTCACTCGTTTTTATGTAGAGCGCAAAACAAAAATGGAGTGCTTCATGAAAGCTTTATGTGATTTATTAAAAGAGAAGCCCAAGAATCGTGAGACATGCACAGTGGCTCGGCAAGAGTTAGGTATAAGGAAAAATACATTTAAAAAGTTGTTTTATCGCCCTGTACAAAAATGGATACAAATTACTGACTTGCCCCATTCTGAGTTTTACCCAGATGCACCTTATAAAGAAAATTATACAACAAATGGTACTCCAAGAACTGTTAAAGTTGTTCAACTTATTAAACATTATGATGAAGAAGAAAAAGATGATGATAATGAAGAGCAGGAAAACAGGAAAGATGCAGCTCTACCACTTAACATATATTTTGATTACTCGAAAGTTTATCATGGTTATCCCTTTATACAGCAAATATATGACCTCATTAAAAAAGCTGGTCCTGATGGTATTAGTTCAGCTGATCTGGGGAGGATAATGACTCTTCCTCGTTTGGATATCCGTAATTTATTGCGAGTTTTAATGAAAAAGAATAATGTAATCAGCATGCTGGTAGATAGAGGGCGACAGAAAGTCACTCAATACATAGCTAAAATATATGAAAAAGAAAACGAACTTTATAATATTGTGAAAGAACATGAAAAGTCTAATAATGAGACTCACTCAAACGAAAAAACTTCTTCAACTAAACGAAAAGATACCGAGGAAGTTGCTAGTCCACCACCTAAGAAGAAAGTTAGGTTTGATGATGAGATCCAAGATGAGGCTTCCAAAAAAGAAAAGGATGATTCATCTCAAGCGACTGATTTTCAGAATATTGTTTCACAAGTTCTTGAACTTCACAATTCTGAGCTTTTTAGTGGTAGATCACCAAAAGTTATAAGCATCTTAGAAAAGCCACCAGTTCCTTGCCCTAGTTCTAGTGCAACTCAGTTGACTTATAAAAAATTGAAACGCAGCAATACCATCCTTGATTATTTGAAAGAAGTGAAGTTCTCAACTGTGGGTGAGTTGCAAAAAGAACTGAGAAGACGAGAAAAGGATAGTGAACATCAGTTATGTAAACGCTCTACCGCAAGACTTGTTCATGGCTTGGCTAATTCAAAGAAGGTAAAAATATTTAAAGTTGTTTTAAAATTGGAAGACAAGCGAACTAATCTTGAGTTCATATGTGATAATTCAGTGGAACCCACTGATCAATGTATTCAGGTTGCTATTGAACAGGCAAAATTTAAATACTTCTGCGTAAATAAGGATAAGGAGAAAAGTAAAGAAAAAAGTCAGTTTGAAGCATCTGCAAAATCTGGAAAGGAAAACATTCCTGAGAAAGAAAAATTTCATACTAAACCAGGGCCTAATCAAACTTTCTCAACCGTAAATCATCCAAAATTTGTTAGAGCTAGAATTTTACATGAGTTTTTATATTACCTCGTTTATGATCACAAAGGACCTATTTTAAAAAACGATGAACAGTGTGTATATCATGACAGCTTGACTTTTAAGAGATTTCTACCACCTTTGCCTGACCTTACAGATGAGAAAAAACAAGGTTGGTGTTTTCTTGCTGATATATATTTGAGAATTCCTTTATCTGTATTTATGAAAGTTGTTACAATAGGTTATCCTATTCCTAACATTAAAGAATACTTAGAAGACGAGGAAAAACAGCACTATCTCATCAAGTATTTACCTCAAGATTTGCGTAATTCTTTGCTCAACAATAGAAGATTTTTGTTTTCAACACATGATGTTATAAAAAATTTGTGTTATATGGGCTTAGTTTCAATGGGCCCTCAAATAGGAAAACAAAAAGATCAAGCATTTTTATACGTGCATAAAAATGCTTCACTTAAAGATACAACTGTATCTAGCCCTGGCTACCTTTACATTCAAACAAATTTAGAATATGAAACCAAGCAATATACATTCAAATCCTTAACAGATGTTGAAAACTTTTGGCTAGATTTAGAAAGTATTTGCTTTCGCACACAGTTAGGAAGATACAATTCTGCAACTGGAAAAACCTTTTCTCTCACTGAAGCGGCTTACAAACCTGAATTGAAGAAATGCGTAGATAGTAAGAAGTTTGAAGATATTGTGGATTCTGGGCAGATTCCAGGAGATGGTCTTGGAGCCGGTGGTTATGATTCTGCATTATTTATGCATATAAAACGCAATTGGGTATCTTCTACTATGAAAAAGTCTTTGGAAATTAAATCCAAAAGTGATTCTCAAGAAATTCCACGGAAATACACATTGCAGCACTTACTAAAAACTAAAAATGCTCCAAAACCTGAGAACAGATCAAGACTACAGAGATTAACAAAACCAACCCTTTCTATTAAAAAAGAAAAGCAAATTCAAAACAAATCCCCTCAGCGAAAGCCTGCAGCGGTTCCCTATGTATCGAAAAGGCAAAGAACAATAATTAGAACAATCAATAAAAGAACTACTCGAAAGCGTTTACCTTACTATGATGAAGTTGATAAAGAAGCTATGAAAAAAATGAAGAAATCCCGTTGTGAGTGGTGTGCTCAAGAAGATAGCTTCTTACTTTTATGCAAAGTTGCCTCATTATTCTTGGACCCTTTGTACAGCAAAAATCTTGTTGTTCCTTATACTGTAGTGAGAGATTTGTTGTATGAACACTTACCTGAAATATCAGAAGCTAAGAGTTCTCGTGCTTGTCAAAGACGAGTGAGATACATGATGTTGAATCCAGCTACTGTTAGTAACGTCGCAGTTTATCTTGGTGAGGCTAATCAAGATGAAGAGTTGGTTAGAGAGTTTAATGTGGTTAAACCTCCAAAAACAAACGTAGAAGTATGGAAAGAAATGTATACACGATTGTTAAATAAATTATTAACAAAATTCACTTTGCCCCCTGCTGACCGATGTAAGAATATAACTCTCCCAAATAGTTTAGAAGAGTTAAATGAAAGATATAAAATAACTTACTCTAGAGATATTCTACACCAAGAACAAATACATCGTGATCCCAAAACTATATCTGACATAAAAACGTTTGTTTTAAGTTCTCTTGTTCTTTCAGTTATGTCTATTTCAAAAAATAATTCTCTCTGGAAATACATGTTGCTTCAGCTTTATAAATCTTACCCATCAAGTTTTTTGCAATCAGTTATTGCAAACCTCAGACGCAACAAAATTATTGCCATTAAAAAAACACACCATACTGTTGATGCACAACGTATTAACTCTCATACTCCATACAAATTTTCTGTAATATATGAAAATGCTTTATTGACGAAATTTCCTATTAAAATGTTTCAAGAAGCACATAATCTGTTGGAGAATTTTTCTAAGATTAATCCAGAAACTGGAGTGGAGTTGAAAGGTGATGTGCCACCTGGCTATGCATCAGCTGTTCTTTCTCTTGCTGCACTACAACAGTTATCGATTCATACCGAAATACCTGAGCATATAATTTTGTTTGACACATCTTTAAGCCAGGAGGCACGGTCCAGTATTGTGGAACGCATTATTCATACTTTGAGTGACAAAGAGTCAGTTGAATTATCTAAAATCTTAAACAATGAGTCGACATCTTTTTCAAAAAACGTGAAATCAGAATCCCATATTGAAGAAGTGAAATGTTCACCTGAAGATCAGGCTTCTGATGAAGATTCTAATGTCGGTCAATCAGTCCCCCGAACTTCAAATGCTTCTAGATATGCTTTATATCTCTTAAGGCAAGAAAAGGCACAACCGCCAATTGAACGAACTCAACATTCTCAAGACTACATTGTTTTAAACTCTTGTAGATTGTTTTGCCAAATGAGAGTAGATAGCAATGTTGTTTTGTCTTTAAATCCACCAGAAGTTCTTGAACAGACCCCACATGATTCCACAAAAACTATTCAGTCTCATATACTGTCTTATGATAAAACTCATCTAACAGAGGATCAGACTAAAGAGATTTTGGAACTACTTACATTTTACATACCACCTTCTGCTTTAGCTATTAATGAAGAAACTTGTTATGACTCTTTGAATATTTTGTACAAAGATTACTCACAGCAAACCTTACAAGATGCTAAAACTATTTTCCATTCCATTAATCAAGCTGGTGTAAAAGGAGTGGTTGAAAGATCTATCTGGGAAGAATTCGGTGAGCTTCAAGGTGATATATCATGGAGGGATCATCTTAAATTACTTCGCAAAGCATTTCTTGTCATTCGTACAGGCATCATGGCATTTACGTATGTGTCTATTTTCCATGCTGAAATATGGCTTTTAGAATCTTGTTTATGGTCAGAACAATTTGAACGAAACCGATGTGATGTTTGTGCTGTTGATTATAAAAATGTTACTTCAGATCAGGATCAACTTTGTAATCACGAACAATCAGCTACTTACTTTGATTCCTGTGAGAAAGTTTATTTTACTCCTAGAAGTTGGAGAAATCCTGATGGGACTTTAAACAAAACTGTGTTTTTTGAATTACTCAATACTGTGTTAAGTCATATCATCAGTACTCCTTCTGTATCCGTGAAAGATGTTTGTGAAAGATTTGTCCTGACAATGCAACCAGTGCAAGTTTTGGAATTGATAGAAATATTAGAAAAAGCTAAATGTATTTACAGATATTATTATAAACCTGCAAAGAAAAGTTCTTTGTTTTCCAAACCTCAAGTTGCTTATGTAACAGAAAATCCTGGTCCTGACTGTATTGATCACCTTGAAAATTTTCCAGATGCTATTTGTAAAATTTCTAAACTGTTTGATTCTTTATAGAGATCCTTATCATTTTTATTTGTTATTATGCTTATGGCAGTTATATTTGGAAAATATTGTATTTGAATATTTCATACTTTGTAATTGTTAGATTCATTAAATATTTTGTAATTATTAATGTGCATGATATACTGAATGCTATTTTTTTTGCTACATTACTTTAAATGAACATTTGCAGCAACTGAACAGAGGATGTTCTTTTAACACCATGCTTGTGGTATTTTATTAACTCATACATTGTCAAACTAAATCAGCACTCACCTTCCTAGAAAAGCCATGATTATTTAATAATGAAATAAGAGGAAAAAAAACAGCCACAATTAGATATAAGTCAAATAAAGCAGGTATTAAAATAGGAGGGTGAAAACAACTAAAGCTAAAATTTGATTTAGGATAATTACAATAAACTTTAAAATTCATTAGTGTCCCACTAGTTAACTGTAAATTCACGCACTTCATAAATCAGTCTTAAAATGTACAAACTTATTGTATTTTGATAATTTTTTTTTCATTTAAAATTAATAGCTATCACCTAAACTACATGGATCTCATAAAATCATATGTTTGATATGAAATCATGTCAAACACTTATTACTAATTTTCTGCATTACAAACTCACTGGTTGCAATGGTATTGCTTTTAAAATAATGTTTAATTTATAAATTGTAATAAGTACCAAGAAAATGACCTGAATTTGTGACTAAAGTGCCACAAATCGAGCATGTTAAAAATGGTGAGTTCTCGTTTTAATATGGTATTAAAAATATCAGGTTTATTGGTGGAAACGAACGAAAAAAAACTATGAATATTGTGCGGATTTTCACGGAAATCAGTGACAAAATCTTTTTTTTTCTTTCTTTTTAAACATATCAAGGCTGGTAATCAAGATCGAGAGGTTAACGGCATGCCTCAATTACAAATATTTTAGAATTTCAAAAAAAAAAGTCACCATCAGGAGGAGGTGTGATGATGCTGGACAGCGTGGTGTTTCGTAACATTCTAAATCATTCCAGTTCTAAGTCGCATAATCACTTTATATTTTCTGATAATCTTAAGTAGTATCAAACAAGCTTGCAAGACTGAATTTTAGTCATGAAATATCATGCAGTGAAAAACATTAACTTAAAAACTAATTACAGCTCCATGTTTAATAAATGTTGTATCAATAGTTCACATTTTGCATAGAAAATATCGTGGAATATTTTGAATTACACGATTAGCATATTTTACTTGTAAATTAGCCTACATAATTCTAATATGCCATAAGAAATCAATTTTATAATTCCTAAGATAAGAGTTTATTATATAATTATTACAAGTTATGAAATTATACACAGGTTCCAGGTTGCCCTTTTTAACTATAGTTGGAATTGAAAAGACAACTTGGTTCTACAGTAGGGAACCGATTATCCGGAACGATCGGGACCATCGCTATTCCGGATAACTGATTTTTCCGGTTTTCTGAATCGCCACAAAAAGCCGTTTTTTTTAAATTGTTAATCCCAACTAAAAAAAAAATTTTTTTGTGGAAATAATCTTAAAAAGAAGAAAAAACGATGGAGTAATACATTAATGATTATTTCCAAAATGATGGTAAGGTAAACATCTTTTAGAAAAGAAAGAAAAATCTTATGAGGAAAAAATTTCTTTTTTAAAAAATGGCGGGAAAATGTATCGAATTTCGTTCCGGTTTTTTGGTNACAAAACTTATTTGAAAAAACACTGATTTTTTTAGTGTTTTAATTTTTATAACAATCTATATCAATTGTTATATTGTCATATTAGAACATTTTTCTTTAAATTTAGTCTTTTGAAGCTATAAAACTAGTAATTAACTTTTCAGAATTTCTGTTACATTCAATTTTTCTAAATTGACTAAGGAGTAGAATATAGAAATTTTGTCCACTTATATAAATATATTTTATATTACACATTGTATACTTATACAATCTATAATCAAAATACCTATAGATTGTATATTTTATGAGTCTACAATTCAGTATATTGTAATAATCAAAACTTACAAAGTATAATAATAGATAAAATTAAAGAAGTTTCTGCAAAGGTGACAAATTTTCTTTTGTGTATATTATGCATATGTGGATAGGATCTCTTAACTGTGTTGGTTTATATATTTAAGATTCAATCCATAATATGTATTGTAAATTAGTTGAAACAGAATTGAAGAAAAATAATTTAGTGTTTATTTGTAAATAAATATTACAACATGAAAAATAGTGTGTAAAAATACAAGATGAACATATAAATGAAAATAAATCAATACAAAAGGAACAAGTACAAAATATAAATTATACTAATACTCACAGAATTTTATCAAAGCACTAGTTCATAAAAATAAAAGAAATTCAGATTTTAAAATTCAGTTTACTTATTAAAACAGGTGTGATAATATACAGGGGTCTGCCTTAGTTTTTCTGAAAGGTACCTATTTTGTGAAAATTTAGACATAATTTGCGAAAATTATATCTAAAAATTATGTCTTAATTTTAAAAATTATATTAAAAAATCAACACAAAAATATGGATTTATCGTTTCTTATGGGATACTAAGATAAAATTTTAAGAAAAAGTATTTTGTGAAACTACAGTTTTTCTTAAAGTTGAATTTGTGAATGTACTGCTAAACGGTAGTAAATTTGGCCTGGACAGACCCCTGATATATAATTTATTAGTAAAAATTTACAATTGCATGCCCTTCTTATTTTGACGTTCTTACGGAAAACATTAAAAATGACTTAAAAGATTCTGAAAGAGAGATATTTTAATAATAGAAAAATAAAATACTTTATAAATAGTAAAATGATCAATCCAAGGGGCAAATTAAATTTTGCAAGACTATTAAGTTTTGTTCAAGTGGAAGAATTTGAAAACTTTTATATCACTGCTAAAAAAAGACTTCAGTAGTTTGAACTAAAAGTAATAAGATTATCAAGCAGTCATAACTTCTGTTTCTGTACATTCTACTTGGTCTGAAGAATTTGTGATAAAGATTAATTGTTCTTGCTGTAGGTTTGAATTTTCTAAATTTTGTAAAATTACCGGTACTGAATCTGCTGACTGTACAATACTGTATTCATGTTCAACCCCAGTGCTTGAATCTCCAGTACTAGGAATGATATAATATTGGCTGTTTGGTTCACCACTACTACAAATGTTAGAGCTATAACACTGAACTACTTCTCCTGATGGAAGTATTAGTTCTTGAACTTCTAAATTAGTTCCATCAACAGTCACTGGATAAGTTTTAGATTTAGTTGCATTCTCTAACTTTATATTTTGAACAGTATTTTCTGAGCCTGTCTCATGATGGAATACAACTTCAACAGTACTTTGCTCACCTACTTGATGCATGAGATTGCTAGTTTGATATGAGGTTGTTTCAGCTTTTGAGGTTTGATTATTTGTTTCATCAGACAACACAGATTCACAAACAATTTGTTCATTTTGATTTTCTTTCATTTCATGGTCTTGTTCTCCCATACTGTCTTCTTCATCAAAGTTAAAATCTGATGAACTTTCTCCTTCTTCATTTCCCATATTAGAAATGGTTTTATTTGAAAATGTCATTTCAGGATGCTTTTTCATAAATCTTTTCACAGTTCCTAAGCATGGAAGTTTGAAGAAATCTGCCTTTTTAAAGTATTCATAAGCATATGGTGCTTTTTTACACCATACAGCACACTGTTGCAAAGTGGAATCTGACCAACGCATTTGCTTCTGACCAGTATAAGCACGGATTTGTTCCAAGATGTATGTTGCGGGAGGATCACCTTTACTTGCATTTTTACGAATCGTTCTAAGTTTTTTAAGAAAAGAAAATGATAATTGCCTTTCTTGAACAACGCATCTATCTTCCAGTTCTTCAATTTTTTTATTCAGATTAGCCACTTTTTGTTTTAAAGAAGCAATCTGTCTTGCTTTTTGTCTCAAGTGTGATAAATATTTAGTTTTTTCCATAAAGCAATGTGCAAGTGGCATATTAGTTGTTAATAAAATTGGAGCTTTAGCAATGCAAGAAGAATCTGCCTTATTAGTAGCAATTTCATTTTGTCTATTCAAATGAGGACTTTTTGCAACTGTAATCTCATCTTGCATTCCATTACATATAGGAGATGAGTTTCTTTCTTCAGGTATATTATTAACTTCGACATCCATCATACTGTCATCTTTTTCTTGATCAATATCGTTAGTTTCTAGTAAGGCATCATCTACTTCCTGTAAGTTTGTACACGATTGTTTACAAACATGAGTATCTACAAGGTGCCCTACAACATGTTGAACTACAGCATCTGTTTTTGAAGGTTCAGCAGCTTGAGTTGATGGAGTCTCATTTGCATTTGTTGATGGTATTACATTTGATTTTTTTATCAAATTGCTTGTAGCATCCCCAATGTTTGATATTGCACCTTGAACAATTTTTGGCAAAACGTCTGTACCAATTGAATTAGCTAAGTTTTGATCCATAAGAAATTGTAGTACAGTATTACCAGATGGTGTTTGTTTTTTATTAACTTTGATTATATCTGGGTTTATTTTTAAAAATGTGTTCGGCCCAATTTCAATAAGATTATTGTCATTGTTATCTCGTTTCTGTACTTTCTTTTTGATGGCTTTACTTTTATCGGATACTTTATTTTGGGTTCCTAGTGTTTTATTTATTTTTTTAGAAATTTTATTTGTGTTATCTATAGTAGAAGAGGTGTTAACTATACTGGGTGAAATCCTTTGAACTGTCTTATCTGTAGTAGAGGGGGAAGAAGTATTAATTGTACTGAAGGAAACTTCTTGAAATGGTTTTTGCAGTGAAAATTTTTTAGCTGGTGTCTCTTCGTTTGTTTCATCTATGAAGCTAATTTTGGTAGGACAAAAGACGTTAGGAGAAATTTCTTGACAAGTTGGCTGAAATGTTTGATGCTGTATACCCATATTGATTTGCTTAGAATAAGTTTTAAAAGATCGTGAAACAGTATTTTTAGTAGTAGATTGCAAATTGCTAGCTACGGAATTTTCAGGCTCATTTATTATTGATTCTATTAAACTATTTTGTGAATAATCCTGAGAAATAAGGACATCTTGTTTACCCCCATCTTCTGTTTTGATTTTAACAATAAGAGGTCCGTTAGAACTTTTATTTTTGTCGACAGGTTTAATTTCTTCAGTATCAGTACCTTGACCAATGTATTTATGACCAAAAACAGTAGGTACAACACGGGGTTTTAATGAATCTGAATCATCTTTATAATCAATAGAAAGAAAATGCTTGCTGCAGACAACAGAATTCGATCTAGGAAACCACATGAACTCGGATTTGACAGCATGATTGATTTGTTGAATCCATCGAGCAGCCAAATCGGGATTAGATGGGAAATCATGGAAAGTAATAGAGGGATCACATCTCCAACTATCAGTGCCACACTGCGGAACACAACAGTACACCATTTTGCTCACTAGTTTTTGTATCTTTTGACGATACTTAGTTAAATTCAATTGCTTTCTTTCAGAAAAATATCAGCGATATCGATAGAAAGATATAATCAACGAATAATGATTTTTGTAAAACACACACATATAAATCTTTATGCAATGATTTGAAAGAATTCCCCCATTTTTAACCAAAACATTTTCATTCAAAAATTAAATCAACGCCACCAGATGGCGAAAGTGCTGAGATAACCTTTTTTTGCTTTTCGCTTGAGGAAAAAATTATCTCGGTACATTTAAAAAACCATGACTCTTAAGATAATGAGAAATATTAGTAATTTGATTAAAACAATTAGACATTGAAAAGCTTTTTGAATGAAAATTTTAGAATATTAAAATTTCAATGGGTGGCATCACAACTGAGGCTTACGATTGTAATGGACTTCGCCATATTCTAGATAGTAAAGAAAAACTAAATATATTTTGCATCGATTGATCTTTTTGTTGTGGTGAATTAATATTATTTAATGAGCAAATAATTAATGAGTATGAATAAAAACACATCTGAACTTTTCTTGATCTGCCTTTTTACCGCAAAGAGTTTTTGACTTATTGTAAAAAGTTCTATTAAAGAGTTCCGGTTCTACGAGAATGCATTATTGTGGTTTAAATGCCAGACTGTTTACATCATGCTTATGTTGACAATGTAAGTTAAGTTTAAGATTTTGATTTAAAAATTATTTTAAACTTTGTCGATTGTAAAAGGTTGATCATGTGGTTTTTTAATTGCGATGTTATTTATCTTGAATTACTGTATTACTCTTGTCTATGTTATACTTTCAAATTACTAGCATTTTTAGATAGGTTAACTATATGTAAGTTTGATAAATGATTCCATCTTATATATTAAATTACTGGGCTTTATTTATTGTAGATCTGAAAGATCATTATTTAAATATGTTATAATCTTTAGGTTTAAATTAAGTTTGGGAGTGTCTTATTTCAATTACTTTATTAAAAGGCTGTTACACAGATTTAAATTGTTATTAGTGTACTTATAATTTACTTTATTAAAATATAAAGATGCCTGATATTTTTAAATTGTAAAATTACAAAGTAAGAATGATTAAGTTGCTTCTCATTTACTCCTGTACTTCAGTAGCATTTTTTGGGAGTATTCACAGTTTATGGCTTTCTGTTGATCAGTTCAAGGTATCTAATTATCTGTAAAGCTGTAAGGTTGAAATGTATAATAGGGTGCTCTTTAAGCTGGGCACTGTAATACAGAGTTATTACTCCAGGGAGGGAAAACTGGCCTTCAGAGTGTGTTTACTTGGCCCCTGAACAGTTTTAAATGTTAATAAAAATAAACAAAATGAGAAAATAAAGACTTTTTATTTCTATTTTTGAAAGTTGATTAGTTTAGTCAGGGGTCTGTCCAGGTCACATTTACTACCGTTTTGCGATATCTTCACAAATTCAACTTTAGGAAAAATGATTGTTTTACAAAATACTTTTTCTTAAAATTTTATTTTTGTATTTCGTAAGAAACGATAAATCCATATTTTTATGTTGATTTTTTAATATAATTTTTAATTTTTAGAAATTATGTCTAAATTTTCACAAAATAGGTACCTCTCAGAAAAACCTAGACAGACCCCTGTTAGTGAAAGGTTGATCTTCTGGTTCTTTAATTGTGATGTTATTTATCTTGTAATACTGTATTACTCTTGTCTGTGTTATACTTTTAAAATACTAGCATTTTTAGATAGATTAAGTTTATGTAAGTTTAATAAATGAATGTTTTATATTAAATTACTGGGCTTTATTTATGGTAGATCTGAAAGATCATTATTTACATATGTTTTAATCTTTATGTTTAAATTAAGTTTTGGAGTGTGTTAATTCAATTACCTTATTAAAAAGCGATTACACAGATTAAATTGTTATATATATTTATTTAATATATATATATATTTATATATATAATTATAACGGTGATCCCAGTAGCTTGCAGTGGGGGTTAAGGTGGCAACATCTTAAGGCATTCAGACAAAATCTGAATTTATTACGAAATTTTCTTTTTTAAACTAATTTTTTCAATAGATAAATAATTCCCTTGAGCAAAATATTTTATGAACAAAAAAATGGGATTTTCAAGAAAAAATGTAATAATTATGATTTTGGTCATAAAAATGTAAGATTTTTTTTAAAAAAATATTTAAGAATATTTTATTGAAAATTATAAATTTTTTACCAAAGAATAATTTTTATCAAAATGAGTTAGAAATATGGATTTAGATTTCTATATAGTTCAAGCTTCTCTTTTTTTTTATTAACTAGCCTTTTTTCTACCTCTTTTATTGACTTAATTTCTTTTTTAATTTCTTTTCTTTCTTTAATTCTTTAATCTAATTTCTTTCTTAATTTCTTTTTTAATCGAGAAGTCTTCCTCGAACATCCACACACCTTTTTAGACCAGTGGCTGAACCTTGTTAATGTGTTAAACGAATCATTAGTACATTGTGCAATCAGGTTCAATATTATGGTTAGCACCATATAAAGGTTGCAGTAAGCTGTATCGTATTTCAATAAGCTTTAGTCAGCAATTCTTAACTTTAGCCAGCAATTCGCAATAATTCCAAAAATTTGTATTTTTTAATATAATTTTTTTAAATGCCGGTTTAAAACAACTAATGACATCTCTGGCAACATACGCTTCCATTTCAGCTCCAATTACACAACTGTTTCGTTTAGGTTCATCGTTTACCAGTTAATATGAAATTTCTTTAAACCTTAGCTCCTCGAAGCAGAATTTTTATCAAGCATATTTTTTTTTTACTTTTTTCATTATTTTTAATTAATTTAGGTCAAAATAAGTGAAAAGTATTATATTTAGCATTTTAATAATTTATGGTTATGAAATTCAGCATGAAACACCGGTGTTTTTTTCTTGTGTTAAAAGTAAAATCTTCCAAATGCGGTTCACTTCCAAACAATAATTTCTTCAGACAAAAATTCTTGAAATTATTTAGATCTAAGAAATACAGTTATTCATCATTGAAATTTCGTTAAATTCCGAAATCAATTATTGATAAAAAAANCATAAGGAATAATAATTTTGATACATTACATGAAAAAATTATTTTTAACATATTAATAATTAATATACCTAAGGGTAATAATTTTTAAAAGATTGAAAGTTTTTGATCTCTTTTCATTTTAGAATCCTAAAATAAATGTTTTTTTACAAATAAATATTATTATTTGTATAATACTATTATTTATTATAAAACATTATTATATGTACAATAATTAACTACACATGTTGATAGATATTTTATGCTTTAAATTATATTTGCATTATTTTAAATAAGTTCATTTCACTGGAAAAAAGAGAATAATCACAAATTTTCCAATCAATAATGTTTTAAACTACTAAAATGATACATTATCATTTAATTATGGAATAATAGTTTTGTTAATTTTTTTGTAATTATTTATATTCATAGTATATATTTCAATTTTAGGAATAATTTTGTATCAAAAATGTGTTTTTGTCCTCTCATCTTGGAAAATATAGGTTTTTGCCACTTTTTGCCAATTTGCTTGGCAAAAACCTGTTTTTGCCAGGACGGTTTTTACCGGTATTTACCATGGTTTTTTCCACCTGCGGCAAAATCTTGCCAACCCTG